>NW_024064124.1:1726-4535 GCF_009727055.1 Benincasa hispida | reverse complement strand
AAATTCCAACTCCCTTTCTCGAGATGCAGGAGTAAGTAGATAAATTGCTCGCCTTAAGAGGCTGATTCCGAATCTCTGAACATCAGTTGGCCACACTGAAGGAACTCTTATTCAAGAGTACCCTTACCGAGCAGAAGTAGATTTTCCAATTCATTTGTGACAGAAATTACTGGTTACATTCAAACATACTTATGTATTCATCTGCTAAGGGTCTACCAGATGAGGTTTCCTTCACAGCGAGTCTGAAACCCAACTGTCCACTTAGGACAGACAGGAAACGAAGAAGACAACACTTTCTCATCGGGCAGAGCCTCTAGTATTCCTTGGAGTGAGAATCCAAAGTGTGGGGCATTTTGTTCGGATTTAGTAAAGGGAAGAAGGAAGAGAGACTTACAAAAACAACGATCAAAGCAAGTGGGAGAAATGCGAGTTTGTCTATCAATAGACAATTGCTTGATCATTTAGGTTAAGTATACGATCGTGGTAGGAAAGTAAGAGATCAATCTAAAACGATCGTGTAGGAAATAGGTAAACGATCGTGGTAGGTATAGTAAGCGATCATCTAAACGATTGATAGGAAATGGTAGTGGATACGGTATAAACGTATTTGTGTAGGAAAAGGAGTGAGCGAGTCGTCCGAACTGAATCCGCATAAGGAAACTAAGTTAATCATCTATACGATCGTTTAGTAAATACGGGGACTAACGATCACTTAGGGAAAAAGGTAAAAACGATCGTTTAGTATAGCGCGCGACTAATGTAAATCGTATGCCCGATTGCTTAAGCAAATATCGTATATGTTAAGTGAATCGTGTCACTAATCGTATAGGCATGTGAATTTTAGATGATGAACGACAATCTTTTCAACAATGTCCGCGCACAGCCGAGAGATCAACCACACCGGTTGTTATTTATCATCAGCTCATCGTTATTAATAGAACAAAGACGGCGCCTTCACCATTTTTCTTTATAAACGTCTCAATGAATATAGAATCATGATTCCATACATATAAATTAATATCATATTATTTAATTATAATATTTTTCCTCACTGTAACTAGATTTATACAGATCATATTTTAATCCCACAATTTTTTCTACCAAATTAGCCACGCGAGCTTACACCATGCGTTAAACATGCTCGACGAGGCGTCATTCCACTAAGGCTTTTATTCTTGTCTATGCGATGATGAATGACACACACATACACAAGGTGACCGCATACTATCATATCCTATTTCTAGGGTACATGCGATGTATGTTAGCAAACAGAACTTATCTCTAAGTTTCTATCTCTTGTTTATGCGGTTCTAATATGACTTTCTCAAGGCTAGATTTTAACCTAACTCTCTAAAGTCTAGGTTCTTTCTTTAGACTACTCTCTCAAGTATCTCTAAAGGGGTGATGGATGCATACATAAGACAAGATGATCGCATAAAATGAAGATATTAGGTCATGCTAGCTAACTGCTTCTCAACCCATTCGGAAGTTTAGTTACTCATGCGTAATGTAAAGAGAGAGAACAGATGTAGAGATGCAAATTCCATTTTATAACTAAAATCATAATACAGAATGACAATGGAAAGTAAGGATAGTGAGCCTGGTAGCAATGTCTTGCTTCCCGTGGCTTTTACACTGTGTTTTACACTACTCTGCCCAAAAGAATGTTCTTGCTTTTGCAAGAGTCGACCTCTCTTCGTTCTCAATGCTTCCCGGCAATCTCTCGAGCTAACCAGGAATGATCTTCCGACATCTTCTCTCTTCAGTCGCGTCCGCCTTCTAAGTATATAAATTATAGACTACGGCTATCTATCTCTAAGTACATGGCGAAAGAGAACTCCAAAATTTTGAACTCCTTTTAACGAAGGTGGCCTTTGGTATTTATAGAGCTTCAGGGTGAAGGGTTTTTCTCTCAAATGATTGCAATGATGGAATGCCATTAACTCTTTGTCTGATGCGCTGATTAATGGTCACCGAAAAGTTGAGTGTACTTGCTACAGTGTGTCGTTAACATCTTGTCAACTAAATTCGGATTCGATCGTCATCAACTTTTTGTCCCATCATGATTTACTAAGCTTTCACCTTGATGCGTCGTTTCTATGCGGCCACTTTCTTGAGCAGATCTTTGCGAACACATATGATCGCATAGCTTTGCGGTCGCAATCTTCTAATGCGCTCGGACGCTGAATTCCTTGGATCGCGATTCTGCCTTACGCTAACGCATTTTCCTACACAAAATACCTAAATTAGCTGCTTTAATGCGATGGGCGCATGCGATCGCAATGTTCTCAACTTAATGCTTTTGGACACGATTTTACATATTTTTACCATCGCAATCCTACATTGTTTTATATCTTTGCGTTGTAATAACGTGCATTTCTGCCCCCAAATTTCAAAACAACGCGTGTCCTCAAGCATTAACTAAAGATTTTCTCTAGAGAGTCAGCCGCCTTTTCCTTTCCTAGATTTCTCGAGGTCCTTAATTCCCAACTCACTTAGGACTGAAGTCATGTTACCTATAGTCATCCTAGTGAAATGTATTAAGGTTGATGCCCTAAAGTCTTGTGTCCTGTATTGTATGCGTGCGAGGGGCCAGGTCGCTGATTCAAACCTACCATTTTGGCGATTCGTCTGATTTGGGAGCTGAGAACTTAGCTACACAAAATGAAATTCACTCCTTCCCTGAGGCAGGGGTAAGTAGATAGATAGCTCCCTTAAGGGCTGATTCCAGGGCTTGAACGATGTGGCGCCACACTCCTTCTCTTGGCTTGAGAGGTGTTCACACATAGTTGGACTATGTTGTATTGTT
>NW_024064124.1:0-1065 GCF_009727055.1 Benincasa hispida | reverse complement strand
CGATCGCTTACGTAAAACGAGAGCCTATACGATAGTCGCTCTTCGTCTAGATGATCGTCCACCTCGCACCTAAACAATCGCACACTTATTCCTACACGATCGCTTAGCTTCTCTAAACGATCGTATAGTGTGCCGAGTTTGCTAAATGATCATATACTATTTCTTAAACGATCGTTCAGTAAAACCTACACGATCGTGTAGCTTCTCTTAAACGATAAGCATTCTATTAAGCGATAGCATCTTTTCCCTTCCTGCTTGCTAATCGCCTACACGATTCGTGTTTCCTCCTTCCTCTACCAAATTCACCAAAGACCACGCTTTGGGTTCTCACTCTGAGAATACCCAGGGCTCTTTTCTGGTGGTGTCATCCCCACGATGTTCATGTTCGCGGTTGTTCATGCTGCTGCGGTCGACGCTTCCACTGGACGTTGGTAGATCACGTGGAGGTTTTCCACTGATTTAAGTGCTAAAGTTTGAAGAACTTCTTCAACTATTATGGCACTTTTCCCTTGTTATTTTGTTGTTAATAGCATGTCGATAATTATTGTTTTTTTGCATAATTGTATGTGTTGAATGTATAATGTGTATTTTGGTCACGGTGAGATCGGAGCGACCCGAACGCGCTCATGAAACTCTTCGGTAAGAGATCCTTCAATTGGTTCAGAGCCAGGTTCTGATACTCCGATTTCATCTATTGCAATGAAATGGGATTTACATTCATGGTGGGTGCATTTCTACACTTGTTTAATAGTTAAATTTTCATGGGGATGTGCAGATTAATGGATGTTTTTAGAATGATTAGCCTCAGTTTGATTTAAATCCTTTTACATTTGCAGTTGTTTGTAAAGGCCCCTGTGTTTTTGGGCATTAATAATCGTTATTTAGTCTGTATTCAAAATTTGTTTGAAGTTTTGAGTCGTTCGTCGAAGAAGTTCTGGGCAAGCATTGCGGTTCTTCAAGGAAGGAGGCGATTTGGGTTTGATCGCATCGTAAAGATGAAGGAGTACGTGATCACTGTTGAACGCATCGGTATAACAATGGGGTATGCGATCAAGTGTTGATCGC
>NW_024064123.1:0-5602 GCF_009727055.1 Benincasa hispida | reverse complement strand
CCATTCCTTTTTGTTCCCCTCCCTTGAAGTAAGAGCAAAAAAACTCAAAGCCCTAAATTTTTCTGCATCTCTTCTCCCTTCTCTTTTTTGTGGTTCATCCTTCATCATCTTCAACTTGGTGCTCCTCTGTCCTAGTTTTTCGTTCGAATTTCTCCTAAATACCAACGGTGCTCCTCGACTCTAATCGCTTTGTTAGAGCTTCAATTTCCCAACAGATACACTCCTAGTCAGCCAATCTTTCTGTCTCGATGGCGCAATGAAGCTAGTAAACCACAAATCGGAAAAATCGAACGTGAATGAACCTTACAGCTTCATAATGGAACAAAAAGCCCTAACTCTGTACTATAAAAGCCCTAACTCTACAAAACCAATGCGCTACTTCGCATCCTCGAATTGGTTCACAATTCGAAAAGGTACTCTATCAAGAATCACTCTCAATGCCGAAGTAGATTTAGAACAAGGATTCACCACCAAATTGAATTTGAACTACGACAGAGAACAGGCTGTTGGGGTGGAGCAAAACGTGTATGGCGAAGAAGGTAAGTTCTTGTGATCCAAAGAAGGTAGTTCTGACCAAAGACGAAAATTTCGCTATTGATATCGGTAACTTAGATTTATAGATATATCAAAGGGTATTTAAATATCGACGGATATTTCAAGAAAAATCATGGATATCACAGAAATTTATAAAGATATTATGAATTTTTTAGTGAAATTTTAGAACAAACTTATTTATGTAATAAATTATGACTTTAAAAATGTAAACCAATTTTTAGAAGTAAAATATGATTGGTAAGAGAATAATAGATAATTGTGAAGATTGAAAAATTATTGTGAACTGAATATTCCATTAATGACGTCTATTATGAACGGAATATTTTATTGAAAATTGAGAAAATTTAGAAATTGAAAATGGTAACACATTGGAAAAGCTTGATATAAGAAAAAAAAATACGGAGATATTGAAATGACATATCGGTTAATTATCTAGGAATACATGACGAAATATCTACGATTTTGGACAAAATATCCACGATACTTGTCGAAATATCAACGATTTTATTGGTATGTAAACGAAATTTCTGTGAAAAAATATATTGCCAATATACAATGAGTTAAAAAAAAAATAGATAAGATTAGGGGTGATAAAAAAACTCAATGACTCGAAAAAACCAATCAATCCAATTCAATCCGTTCGATTTTGATTGGGTTATAAATTTTTTTGGGTTGGGTTGGTTTAAATAAATAAAAATTTTATTGATTGGATTGGTTCATGGGTCACCTAAAATAACCCAAATCAACTTAAACTTATTATTAACTTTAAAATGTAATTTTTTTTTCTTATGTACAATTAGATATACTATATTTATTTTAATTTTCTTAAATTTTATAAGTTTTTTTTGGATAATTTATTCTTCAACAACTCCTAAAAGTAGTTTTTTTTTTTTTTTTTTACTTTGAAAAAATATTATACATTATATAAATTGAAATTAAGTTGTTAACCTTAATTCATATATGAAAATAGTTAAATAAAATTTTTACGTATTAACATTTTACTTCTTTTATACAAAAAAAAAAAAAATTAAATAAATGATTCGAATAACTTAAACCAAACCAACCCAACCCAAATGTTTGGTGTTTGGGTTGGGTTGGGTTCATTTTCTAATGAGAAGTATTTGGGTTGAAAAAATTTACAATCTGAATAATTGGGTTGGGTCTAAAAAGTCCTTCAACCTAACCCAACTCAACCCACAAACACCTCTAGATAAGATCAAATGTTGTACAAATAAATATAAGCTTAAATAGTTTTTAAATTAAAATTTGGATCAAAAAGTACTCAATTCATAATTCAATAATAACATGTTGTTGTTGGGATATTCCAACATTAATATAAGAACAAGAAAAATACAAATTATTCCATAAAAAACAAAATATAAATTATATTGTACAGTATAAACAAAATGAAAAACAAAAATAGCAAATGAGTTAAAAACAAACTAGATAGAGAAGATAACTATAAATCAGATGTATTAAAAAGATATATCGATTATATAATAATTAATAAAACAAAGTTGCAACATGAAATAAAAAAGATATCGAGAGAATAAAAAAGGAAAAAGGAGAGAGAAGTGTGGTGTAAAGGGATCGAAGAAAAGGCTAAAAAAAACCATCAAACTAGCTTAAGGATACTGAATCCATTAGCACTCATCCGTGCCCAACACCGTTGGTAATAGAGAGTGAACTCAAATTTAATTAAGGTAGACAGACAATAGATTTAAAAAAACAAAATATCGTCAAAATATCATCGTTATTATCAAAATATCAATAATATCGGTAATATCGACGATATATTACCGACATTTCAATGATTTATGGTAAAAATGATGTTACTCTCAAATTATTTATCAGTACATCAATTTCAGCGAAATATTTTGCGATTTTTTAATCCTTGGTTTTGACGTTCTGCTATCAATCAAATTACAGATACAATGCGAAGCACGGGCACTGGCGTCGCATAAAGCTAGGGTTCTAAGGTGCTTTCGATTCATAACGTCAATGCTCATTTACCTTGACTTTATTAAGATCGAGAACTTGAATTTTTATAAGGACCTATTTTTATATTTACGCAACTAAAGTCTAGTTTATTTGATATTTTTTGTTTAATCATCGTTATACTCGAGTTTGAAGTACTTTGGAATGGAGTAAATTTACTATCAAGGGTTATATCTGTAGAGTAGCAGTTTTTCCAATTTAAAAACAAAGATAGCCATGAAAAAGAATGTAATAGCTAGAGAAAACCCTAGATTTTTATTATAATGAAATGTATTACAACCTTGCAATATATAGAAAAATTTTGGGTGGAAAAACTCTTGCCATGAACACACACTAGATAATACCTCACATAACAGAAGGTTTCTAGAAAAGGAACAAACCAAAAATATAACCAATCATGGGCCCTTATATAAGGGCCTTCACATAAAAGAATAAAGAAAAGAGCTGACTTAATGAGCTATCTTAACAACCCCTGCAAACCGATGTCAACAGCAGCCACAACAGTAAGTTTCTTCTTGAGCTTTTGAAAGTTGGTGGTTGACAGTAGTTTGGTAAGCACATCAACAATCTGTTTGATAGTTTGGAAGATGACAAAAAATGATCTTTTTCTTGAAAACAAGATCGCGAACAAAGTAAATATCAAGTTCAACATGTTTAGTCTTTGAGTGTAAAATTGGATTTACACTTAGATACACTGAGATTATCACACCACAAAACATGGGGATGAGATAAATCAATACAGAGATCAGATAAAAGAGAATGAATCCATACCATTTCAGTTTCCACGAGAGCGAGACACCGATATTCAGCCTTGTACTTGACCTATAAATAATATATTATTTCTTGGAATCCCAAGAAACTAAATTACCTCCAAAGACAACACAAAATCTAGACATATACTTCCGATCATGGACATTAGATGCCCAATCAACATCAACAAAACCATACAAAGAAATGCATTAATGGGTTAGAGGACTAAACCAAGATTTAAAACGCCCTTCAAGTACCGTAGAATATGTTTAACCAGCTGCCAATGTAATATAGTAGGAGAATATGGAATTGTATGTCCTAAAACTCCTGGTTTGTAAACATTAAACATATTCTATTTTACAATAACATTGTTATTGAGGTTTATTCAGTAAAGATATTATTGAATATGTGAATTGCACCTTTTTAACCCTAAATCCAATAAACTAAGAACTCTTGGCTATAACATGAACACTTGAACTATATGTGGTGACATAAAAATGGATCAAGTTCAAGTATATAGCCAAAATAGTATATAGTATAGGGATAAGGTTGGGTACCTTAACCTAGGGACACTATGAATGCGACCCACTTTGTATTTGATACAAACGATGTGATCCTGAATCGTTCATGTGGAGACATGCGAATGGGGACGTCCTAAGACCAGACCATGAAATAGTCACTTTTACATTATAACACAGTTTACTGATAAAAGTGACTATTTCCAATTCGATGTTCTAGGTAACTCGTGTTGGGGTTGATGCTTTAAATCTCGTAGGGTCCTATAGTTTGTAAATATTTTGTACAAACTCATTGTTTATTTAATAAAATATATGATATTTCATTCCATATTTTAATTGCATTAACCACAAACCAATAAACTAACATCCAAGGTTATCATGTAGCTTAAACATGTATGTAGAGACATACGGGTGGATCATGTTTAAGTGATAACCTAAATGGTCTGTAGTAGATGGATAAGGTTGGGTACCTTATCCTGGTGACACTACGAGGATGGAACGCTTTGTAGGTGTTACAATTGTTGTAAAGTACTACAAATGATCTAATCCTGATCATTCATGAATAGACATGTGAGCGGAGGTCTTCTATACAAAGAGTGTATATAAAACCGATCCACGAAATGAATAGTCTCTCTATATAACATCGTTACTAGAAGAAACTTACATTTCACTAGAAGAACCATAGGTGACTTGACCTTAATCCTGATTGAGTTGTCAATGCCTGTTTATGAGGACAATCCTTTGATTTGTATGGGTGAGAGCGGATATGTTAGCCGACTTAACAAGTCTACTATTTTGGGGATTTGTCTGAGTAAAAAGCTGGGAACACAACTACAAAAGATGGAATTCACTCCTTCCCGACCTTAGAAAAAGTAGATAAATTTTTCCCTTAATAGTTGATTTCAAGTCTTGAACAATGGGGCCTCAACCTCTGATTGACTTAAGAGGTGTCAATTTATAGTTTATAGTTAAACTATAAATTGTTTGTTCATCAGAGGAATTAGTGCAAATTGTTTGTTCATCAGAGGAATTAGTGGTACTTAAGGAGATAGATGTAACTATAGGGGTAAAACAGTAATTTGACCTATGTGTAGATATGAGCAATTTGTGAAGAGTTAACTCACTGTTGATTGATTATATCCATGGACATAGAAATATATTTGTTGTGCAAAAAGTGTAGCTACCAGTCTTTAGTAAAGTGTCCGATAGTTAATGAAAATTGATTAATTTAACTAAAGAGTTTAATTAATTAATCTCGAAACATTGGAGTTTCTAATCCGTAGGTCCATAAGATCTCCTTGTTAGTTCACTAAAGGATAGTAATGAGGAATGATTTGAATTGTTCGAATCAATTGAGGGAATTATATATTAATGAGATTAATATATAATGGTTAATTATGGATGTTATCTATAATCCAAATATTAAGAAAGAAATACTTGAATGAGATTCAGATATTAAACTCATGTGAATTAGATTCATGAAGAATTAATTAATTACAATGTTAGAGAGGTGGATCACATAAATATGTGATGTTTATATGTTATTTAATTAACTATATATTAAATAGAATTTAATATATGATTATTTAATTAGTATGCGAATCAATTAAATAAGGGTTATTTAATTAGTTAGTATTAAGGGTTGAAAAGGAAATACTTAGAGAATGGGTTAAGTCTTCTCCATATAAATATATCCCTATAGCCCATTTAGGGCAAGAGATTTCATTTGTGCAAAAGATGAACTCTAGCCTCCACCAAATTCCTTTTACTCTCTTTCAATG
>NW_024064122.1:0-2861 GCF_009727055.1 Benincasa hispida | reverse complement strand
GGCTCTAGCTAGAGGTTAAACAACAAATTTCAAAAAGAAAGATGAGCTCGATTGGGAATGCATGACGACGGTAGTGTGATGGTATGTTGTGACTCGTAAAAAAAGAAGACAGCCCAAATTCCAATATATAATGTCCAGACTCGTCCCGCGCCGATATATCGCAGGGCATATAGAGAGTGATCCCATAACTCGCTACCCAAAATGTCAATAGGCACGAAATCAATTAACTGCGAAGCCCTTCAAGCTGCTTAAAAGAAAGATACGATCAGAGTGACGTTACGCTCATTGCGAAACTCGTGGCTACGTAATTGATAGTAAGCTGTGGAATGTTCCTAACGAGACTTTTCTTAATGAACCATTAATCGTCCAGTGTGTAACAATACTCGCAGCAACCGTCACTTAGTCACTTGTCCATTACTGTCGGCCATAGTGCGAAGTCAAACAACACATCATAAAAAATGTCGAAAAAAGTCAAAACCTCAGAAGAAATGGAAGCACATACGCACATTCTTCTGGATCATATCGATTAAGACCTTCAAGTGCTCGATCTTAGTCTTTCAAATGAGTATGGCCATGGTTAGAGATAGAGCATGCCCAACGACTACTTACTCGACTTCAGCCTTCAAAAGGTAAGTATATTCCACATAAGAAGAAAGATATCGACCTCCTGCATCTGCTTTTGATAACGTCCAATGCTAACAAACGATCAATTAAGAAGATCAATTCTTGAAGCAATGGGTCATTACAATGAAAAAAAGACAACGACGAAAAAAATTCACAATCTGTCCGTAATATGAATAAGACTATCATCTAATGCCGTAACAGAGAACTAGCATGTGATCACACTCTATAGCTGATAAAAATAAATACTCAGTATATATTGCTCGAAATCTCTAGACATAAATATTAGAAAGAAGGATAAATAAAATCAATATCGCAGTGAGATGAAAAGTATCGAAGAGGATATCTGAAGAGCACATGGAGAAAAGAAGAAGACTACATGCATAATAATTGTGCAGCACGATCCACATGTGTTAACCTGTCATATGTCACATATCAAATGGACGTCAATGTGAGTGAGCATTAATGACGAGAACGAGCCAAGAGTGCGCTCGCTCCTTACCTCTCCTCAGGAAACAAATAGCGAAATCTGGTGAACATCTTCAATCTAATAATATAGGCGCAATTAAATTCAAACTGGATCCTAAGACCTAAAATATAGGGTAGTATAGGAAGATGGTACAGTGTTGGCCCTTATAATGCTCTGCCTTAGAGAAATGATATGTAAAGGCTTCTCAGGATCGTAACTGCAATAGTGAATATAACAAGACATTCTTATCTCAATAAAGGTAATCAGTAGGTGCAGTCCGCTGGTAAAGGGTACCGTATAGATCAGACTGAAAGAAAAGTCCTTTCAAGTTAACAGATCCAAGTAACAGATAATACCATATGTCCAAAAATAACTACTGTATATATGAAGAAGTGCCGATGGTAGATACTTAAGTCCATCATGTCCATCTCAGAGGCACCACAAGAGAGAATAAGCGCATTACCTGGTGTGTTATAGAATATCAACGACCCTGAGTTCTACTAAACAGAAGATGACACTTACGACGACAGTCTAGATCACTCTATATAAATATAAGCCTATAGGGAGTCATCCTTACAAAGTCCAGTCCTGAGAGACAGCACAACGAACAACTATAGGCTCGAAGGCTCCAAACTGGATCAGACTTTATCTTTGAGCATAAGACACAGACAATGTTGGAACACTTGAAGTCGTCACTACTATAGCATGATTTCTCTGAGCTACTTCATCAAAATCTAGCTCAATCTTCTTTTCATGAGCCAAGTTCAGAATTCGTTCCTTTAGCACGAATCACCTTTCAACTGGGTGACTAACGACCCAACGATACTTGCAGTAGTTAGGATCATCTACTTTTCCTATTTGTTTCGGTTACTTGCATTTTGACAGCTGAATAAGTTGTTTATCTAGTAGTTGCTCTAACATATCTGCCACATCAGAGTCAGGGAATGGAAAACCTTCTTCTGCCTTTCTTTAAGAGTTGGACGACACTTCTTGCCCTCATTGTGCCTTCTTTCAAATTTTTTTTGCTTTCCTTTGGAGGAGAATTTCAGTTGGGTCACATGAGCAACCATAGATTCTTTTGTGGCACTATCCACGATCTTTTCAGTGCTCTTGGCTTCATTCTTGTATTTTCTCCCTTCAAGGACTAGGAAATCTTTAGTTCCCCTGTTGGCAATGCTCAGCTCTATATCATGAGTGCGTGTTGCCAACTCCTCAAATGTATGATTACTTATAAGATGTAGAGAAGCTCTCAGTGCATGCCTTAAGTGCAATCTACACTATAAATAATTTAGTGAGTCTATCTTTGCAATCCAGACTCAAAGCTCTCCATCAGTTGATGTAATCGATGACTGTCTCTCCCTTCCATTGTTTGGTGTTCATCAGCTCCATCATGCTAACGTGCACCTTGTACTATAGAAGTAGTTCAGGAACTCCCTTTCTAGCTGTTCCCAACTATCAATCACTTATGGCTCCAAATCAGTATACCAATCGAAAGCATTTCCTTTCAAGGTATAGACGAACTGCTTGACTACCTGGTCTCTTTTGGGCTTGTTGATCTTCTTGGACGATCGGCCTTTAGGCTTGTTAATCTTCTTGGATAATCGCCCTTTAGGCTTCTTGATCTTCTTGGATGATCGGCCTTCGGGCTTATTGATCTTTTTGGAGGATTAGTTTCGTACGAGGCTTCCGGAGAAACTTGTTTCATGGAGTTGAACCTAAGTTGGTGTTGATGTTTATGTTAATTTGATGCGATGTGGTTCGATCTCTAGTG
>NW_024064121.1:0-1438 GCF_009727055.1 Benincasa hispida | reverse complement strand
ACAACAATAGGGATGGCACCACCACTTAGAACCCTCCGTATTCTTGGTGTGAGAATCCAAGAGGTGTTGGCTGTGTTCTTACATAATGGGGAAAAATCTTATATTATATGATGCATGAGCATGCTCTTATGTAATTTAAATCATGCTTCTCTAAATCATAACACTTATAATAAAGAGATAATACATGTCCAATGCATAACCTAAAGTGAGATTTCTTTTATATGGCATACCATATGACATATAAAATAAACATACACCCTATGTACATTCACAAAGATTAATGGACCGGGATGAACCACCTCAAAAATCGGAACTAAAAACTCTATCTATTACATTTTCATCGAGTAAACCGATTCACAGGCAAACCGGGCTTGAACCTCCGGGTGAAGCTCTGTTGGTCGCTAGGATTGATGCTAAAAGATATGTTATGCTATGCACGAAATGATGTGATACTACTTCTAGATATGCGTTAATTACAAATGTTCTTGTAGTATGCCTTGCGTTATTACAAGTTTCCTTACGTTGGAACCAAGTGTAATTCCACCGCAAGTTTCTCGGTGTGATTTGAGGTCGAACACAGGGACCGTTTGAGGTTATTGTGGTATGTTTGTGATATATGCGACCAGGTTTTTTCAATCTTTAAAAAGTGTTTTGTACAAGTATATAAAATTCCGGTAAAGTAAAGGGAAGCAATAAAATGCGATAATAAAATAAGTACAATAAACCTAAGCTAGATGATAAAGGATACAAGCTTCATGATACAAGATGTTGGGTTCCAGGTTGGCTGTGAAGGTTATGCAAAGAACATGGAATGCGGCGGCAAGTCTTATGTACAAACAGAAAGAGAAAGATAACTAATATAAACAGTGCAATTTTTTTAATTGCGTTGAAGCTATAAGTACGATTCCGATTTTCTTTTGGCGTACACCTTTCAATGATTGGCCGCGCACCCACATTTCTGTGGTGAAATAGAGACGAACATAATGAACGCAAGGTTGCTTCCAAGTCTGGAAGTACTACTCGCTTTAGTTAACGTATTCTTCTAACCTTCTCTCGATAGATCATAATGGCATCTTCACTTCTTCTCTCACAGGTGAAGATGTCGTCTAGCATGCTTTAGCTAAACGCAGTTATCTCTTTACACAAGTTAAGTACTCGTTTAATTCATATTAACTACCAGGGAATTAAGAAGACATCATGGAGAAAGTGATTCACGGAGGAACGGAAGTAGACAGAAAATGTAATATGAAAGCAATCGAAACATTTAATATATCTATTAAGCATTTGATACATGGTGTGTGAATGAAGAAAAAAAGAAAGTGAAATACAATGTTGAAAAGAGATAGAACAGATACAAACAAGCGCCAACGTCTTGGCACCGATTCGGGTGGAGATCTGCTTGCCGGATTGGATGGATCAGATGGATGGATGAGCTTCC
>NW_024064120.1:1892-5048 GCF_009727055.1 Benincasa hispida | reverse complement strand
TAAAGGGTTAATGATGGTTTGGAGTCTGGTATATTAAAAATAGGTATAATAGAGATTATTCCTTATACAAAACCTTCTCACTTGTATTAAAAGTCTAGTAAATTGAGAGATCTTACCCATGTAATAGCACAATTAAGGAATAAGATTTTAATTCACTCTTCAAGGAATTAAAAAATTATAGATATAAATACATATCACGACAATATTGTTACATAAAGATATAAATAAGAAAACAATAGATATTTAAATACTCTATTTAGGATTGATATTGGGTGTGGTATAACCTTTCGTAAATTGTATTCCTGTGAATATCATATAAAATTCATAACAAATAATATGAAAAATATGTTTCTCTCGTAAAAGGAAAACAGAAATACTTCTTGATTTAATATTTCATTTGGATTAAATGAATAAGCATTAAGTAACTTGAAGTAAAAATAATGCATATCATATTTAATTTAGTAGATATTTAATGTTGACTATCTAGAAGATGAAAATATATCAATTTAATCCTTAGAGAATAGGGATAATTAAAAACAAAAGAGAAGGTTTAGCTTTATATAAATATATCAAGTGGGATCTTGGAAAGAACACAACTCAGCTATATATAGACCATATCACATAACCAGTGTACGAGCCGTAAATACATGCATATGAGATGCTGATAACATACTGAAGATAAAAGATTTTGTGATGAAGAGTTGGCGATATGAGAACTGCAACATCAATAACATCTTGCTGATTAATACACATTGCTACATTAATCATTCTCCAACTCCCAACAACAGTTTGGAAAAAATAAAAAAAATAAATATGAAACATTATTAGTTAGCTGGAGATAAACAAACAGACTCTTGAGCCGTAGCAAAACGAATAATTTTCAATAGATAGCATTATCATGAACATCATTCTAAAATGAGAAAATATAATGTCAAAATCCTTCAATTTATTATTGGTTCTAAAGTATCAAGATTTTCTAAAACCCAGACAGAATATATATGCCATTTGTTAACTTCCCAGTGCCACCCAAGGACATTCTATCTTGAAGACTCTTATAGAAGCAACCTTCATCTTGGCTTCCAGATGCTACTGAAATGCAGTTGGTACAGCTTGTAGATACTCCTATCAGAAAGCTGCGAAGAGTAAAGCAACTGCAATTAGGGTTATAAACATAAGAATTTGGATACCTCTACTAGTAGACAGATAGGATATATTAAGACAATTATGATATAAGTTATTTAAATTAATAAAGGTAACTGTTTAATCTTATTCCACCAAGTTTTGAATAATATATTTCTAATAATTAGATTCATAGTTCAGTAGCTATGATTCATGATATAGAGTTAATGTGTCTAGAGTTTTGGGGTTTCTAATCTTATTTCATTATGTTTTGAAATTGTTGAATCTCTCTTTTTATGTTTTTGTTGTGACAACTGTGATTATGCTGTTTATGTTTTAGCATTTATGTATTTTCTCTATCTTGTTATAATACAAGTTTATTATATTTATATATAGACGTCCGTTTATTGTATTGTTACATCGATGTTCTAGGCGTTTCTGTTTTCCGAAATATGTTAGATAATTATTATATTATATTATAGACGTCTTATTGTAATTGTACAATACTCTAGTCTAGGGCACGTTTCTGATGTTTTCCTATATATTGTAGATATTTATTCAATAATTGAGGCTGTAAGATTAGGCATGGTATAGAGAGCTTGTTGTCAACTTCAACATCTGGCTGACAATTGGTAACCTAAACACACGCAATTGTGGGGGTGGGGACCTGTTGTTAATTCTATAGTTAGGGTTTTCCATTCTTGTAAATATTTTGTGATATTTTCCTTTTCTATGCTTTGTACACTTGTATATATTCATATCTTTGGTGAATGAATAGAGTATTCTGATTTTTTCTCAAACCTAAGATCTTTTAGGTGGTATCAGAGCAACCTAGACAAACTTAGGGTTTTGTGAACCTTAGGGTTTGAGAATTTAGAACCCGTTTGTGATACGTTTAGGGTTTTGTGGAGAGGTGAGTTTACACTTTTGCTCATAGTCACCGTCTTTGGTTCGTTCGCCGTCGTTAGCTGCCGCCATCGCAAGAAAAAAAAAAAGGCTATTTTTTCGACACCACCCAGTCCATCAAGGAGCCCAGTTGCCAATCTACAAAACCCCAAAGTCCAGATCCCATCTAACCAGCGTGTGGGGCTCACACGTCGCTTGTTCCAACTTGTCGTTCGTCCACGCACCGGCGCATGTAGGTGCGTGCACCATCGATTTTGGTTCGTCTTCTATGGGTTTCCTCAGTGTTGTTGACTCTTCTTGGTGGTGTGTTTGTTTGGGATATATAGATATACTCATTGCTTGTAAAGACATCTTTTCGGTAAATTAGGGTTTGATTCTCTGTTGTCCAGTGTCTATTTTTTGAAGTAATGGCTGATAAAAAACCAGTAATGTCTGAGATTGTTCCTATGGTGTCAAAAGTAACTGAACACAAGTTGAATGGATCCAACTATTATTCATGGAGATTAAATTCCAGGAGGTGTTTGCTATTATTGTCATAAACCTGGCCATACGAAACGTGAATGCAGAAGATTGCTGAATAAGGGTCAGAGAATGCCATCACCCTCTGCACATGTCGTCTCTACTCCTGATAATCTTGACAAGTCAATTACGATTTTTGCAGAGGAGTTTGCTAAATTTTAGCAGTATCAAGAGTCATTGAGGGCATCATCTTCTACTCCCATTACGACCATCGCAGAGACAGGTAACATTTCTAAATTGCCTTCTTTCCTCCACGTCAAAATGGAACCTCCACTCCTGTTTTAGGATCAGGAACCGTCCATCTCACTGAATATTTCTTTGTCATCAGTTTTAAATTTACCACATTTCTCGTTTAATTTGATTTCGGTCAGTAAACTTACTTGTGATCTTCATTGTTGTCTCCTTTTTTCCTAGTTATTGTTTATTTCAAGATCTTACGACGAAACAGACTATTGGTAAAGGGCGGGAATTTGGAGGTCTTTACATCTTTGAACCACAAACACCTACAACCACCACATGCTCTAGCGTGTCGTCTCCCTTTGAAGAGCATTGTCGTTTGGGTCATCCGTCTATCTCTGTGTTGAAGAGTCTTCGTCCACAACTTCAACATTT
>NW_024064120.1:0-1167 GCF_009727055.1 Benincasa hispida | reverse complement strand
GTGTTATTGTCCTAGTCTAAATAAATATTTCGTCTCTCCTGATATCACGTTTTTTTAACATACCCCATTTTTTTCATCACCGTCTTTCTCTTCGAATAAGTGTCAGGGGAAGCATAAGGAATTAGAGGATGATTTCCTTGTCTACGCAGTTATTTCTCCTTCCGATCCTCTTCTTGATTCATCTCTACTTGTGGCTACCTCTACTCTTCCACCCACCGTTAAGGTCTATACTCGACGACAACCTACTTCAGTTCCATGCCCTGTACCAGAGTCTTCTTCGTCATTGGATTCAGAAACGAGTGATGATCTACCTTGCTCTTCGTAAAGGTAAACGTACATGTGCTCATCCTATTTCTTCTTTTGTTTCATATAACCATTTGTCGTCTTCCACATGTTCATTCATTGCATCCTTAGAGTCTGTATCCATCTCGAAAACTATTCATGAGGCTTTGTCTCATCCTGGTTGGTGTGCCGCAATGGTGGAGGAGATGACTGCCTTAGATGATGATTGTACTTGGGATTTAGTTTCTCTCCCTGCAGGAAAGAAGGCTATCGGTTGCAAATGGGTGCTTGCAGTTAAAATCAATCTTGATGGTTCTATTGCTCGGTTAAAAGCGCGCCTTGTAGCGAAAGGTTACGCACAAACTTATGGCGTTTACTATGCTGATACTTTTTCTCCTTTAGCAAAAATGGCATCTGTGAGGTTGTTTATTTCATTAGCTTCAATCAAACATTGGCCTTTACATCAACTTGATATTAAAAATGCATTTCTTCATGGTGATCTTCAAGAAGAGGTGTATATGGAGCAACCACCAGGGTTTTTTGCTCAGGGGGAGAATGGAACAGTGTGTCGCCTTCGTAAATCCTTGTATGGATTAAAGCAGAGCCCACGAGCTTGGTTTGGTAAATTTAGTCAAGTGATTAAAAGCTTTAGAATGCGGAAGAGCATGTCAGATCATTCAGTCTTTTTTAAGAGATCTGAGGGTGGTGTCATCTTGTTAGTCGTATATGTGGATGATATTGTGATTACTGGTGATGATGCTTTAGGTATCCAATCTCTAAATACCTTTCTTCATAGTCAATTCCATACAAAAGATTTTGGCATGTTGAAATACTTCTTAGGAATTGAGGTAATAAGAAGCAAGAAAGGAATTCTATTATCACAGA
>NW_024064119.1:0-1094 GCF_009727055.1 Benincasa hispida | reverse complement strand
AAAAAAAAAAAAAAACAAATGTGCGATTTTTTTTCATCGAGAATTTATTATTTTTATTTTTATTTTTGTTAAAAGATTATTTTGGTTTCATACATTGTATTTTGTTATGATATTTGTAATACTTTCAAATATTTCCATTTTAGTTCCTATAAAATTATAAATTTACGATCCACTAAATTAAAAATTTATCAAAACTGTGTGGGGTGTGTTTGGTTCAATTTTTAGTTTAATTTTGAAAATAAATTATTTTAGAAAAATTTGAAAGATTTCACAATCACACAAAATAATTTTTAAAATAATCTAAAAATATAATTTAAATAATTTTTATCCATTTTTTAATAAAAATTATTTTTTTAAAAAGAAAACACTTTATTTCCCCTCTCGTGATCATTCAAATAAAATAAAAGATCATCTAAAAATATAATTTAAATAATTTTTAACCATTTTTTTAATAAAAATTATTTTTTTTAAAAGAAAACACTTTATTTCCCCTCTGGTGATCATTCAAATAAAATAAAAGATCATGAACCAAAATAATATCTTAATGGAAAAAATTAATTTAGAAAAAAGTTGAATTCTACAACTTGAAAAATACAAATGGCTTACTCTTCCAAAGCTGTAAAAATCCGCCGCCACAGCCAAAGGGATGGCCGGAAAAAGCACGGCGAGCTTCGTACCAAAAACCACTTTCACCAAATTTCCCCACAAATCTCTAACCAACCCAAACCTCACGGCCGCCGTCTCGCCACCTCCATCGATCTCCAAATCCCCAATTACCAGCGGCTCATTCAAACCCATGACACCAACCACGGCGGTGCTCCGGCGAAGGAGGAATTATCTTCAGGTGAAAATTAAAGAGGAGAGAGAAAGAGGAAATAAAATCTCATGAATGGTTTTTAGTGTGAAGAAAATAAAAAGAAAAATATTATTGAAGAAGGAAATTTCTGGGAAATTTCGATAACTTTGTTGCATTGCATGAGCATTACACATAGTTGTATTTGGGAGTTGGGAAGTGAATAGGTGGAAATTAGGAGGGGTTACCAAATATCATCAATAGCAATTTAATTCAAAACTGTGGTGACACTTAATTTACA
>NW_024064118.1:0-5694 GCF_009727055.1 Benincasa hispida | reverse complement strand
ACTTCGGTGGAATGTATACTTGGTCAACTGCAAGGAACACTTTGTAAACACAAGTTACTACCAAGAAATTACCTAAATAGACAATATCTTAGGAGGGAGTAATATTCGCCAAAAGAAAATAAATGTCGAGTCATATGTGTATATACTTAATTTTTGTTACAAGTTCTATCAGGCAGTCGCGTTGACGGGATTGGTTAACGGTTTATTTGTCCTTGCGTATTTTTGTGTATGTGCAGGGGGACAGATCTCTTGTAGGCTGACCTGTTCAATCGGTACAGAGCGGTGTTCTGCCGGCTTATGTGTAGAAATAAGGAGTAATTACAGCATTAGTAAGCGGACTCAGAGATATCAGTGTTTATTGTCGCGTTAAGAGATCATCAGGGCCGAACTAATTGGTGAAGACAGCATTGCGGCTAAGGGAGAAAATGTGGACCCACGAGGAAATCAAGGCAAAGAATTGGATAGCCGAAGATCCATTATTTCTTGTTTGTGATAAAAACACCTATGACGAGGATACAACGCGACGGATTTTATAACTTGCTCACCAGGAATTTTCAAGACGACCATGGCGTCGCAGAGACACTGCTAAGCTTTTGAGACTAACGACCTCATCTATGCTGCAGATGATTCAGATCAGTGGGTCAACTTGGAGATTACAGGGAGAAGACCCACACGCTCATCGTACCAAGTTTTGTAGACATGTTATGTAGACATCTACTCCATGCCTTGGTGTCCACTACTCAAGAAAGACTTAATATATATCTTTTCCTATACATCTGCCGGGATTGAGCAAAGAGTCGGCTCATCGTTTAGAGTACAGATTGAGATTAACAGCATCCCGGCGAACACGCTCTGTCACTCTCTAACACGATTCTCCCCTCAGCCGCACGCAAGGAGATGGCAAGGGAATGTTTTGGAATTTTGACACACAGGTTACAACACAGCACCCCCGGCCGTGCGATTCGGATAGCTTAGTGAAGAGTGTGTCCACACTAATCGGGTTCCGATAGAGTATTACTGATGGGAAACCTGTCTTAGACTAATCAACGCAAGCAGTTGTCGATGCCTCCGCAAAAGGAGGATTAATGAACAGGTCATATATGGAAGCAAAAAATATCATGGATCACATTTCGCGACATTCTAATGAGTGGATTGATACTGGGCTAGAGGTAAGAGGTCTAGAGCAAGAAAGAGTAGAAAGTGTTGATGTGTCAACTGATACAATGAGCGCACTGGTCAATCAGATGGCCATAATGACCTCACTCCTTCAGACAGTGACTAACCAACAGAGGAATCTCTCTCAGGAATCAACGCAAGTTAATGTGTTGACTCATGTGGCCTCAATGAATTGCGTCCAATATGGAGAGGGACATCCAGTAGAAATCTGCCCATGGAATCAACAACTCGTATATTCTATCTACGATGAATCGTTTGGAAACATCTACAACCTTGGTTGGTGGGATCACACAACTTTAAGTTGGGATGGGAATCACAACCAAGGGAGCCATAGTTTCTATCAGATCAGTTATCAAGGGGATTGAGGCAACCCTCCGGTCTTCATTAATCCGGACTGTAGCCCAGGTAATTCTTAAGGTATACCACCCTGTATCCAACCGTTCTTATATGATACCTCTTGCAGTACCTCATCTCTGGAGACATCATTGAAGCATTATATTGAAAAGAACAAGGCAATGAGACAATCGCAAGCTGACTCCCTTAAAAAACTAGAAGAGTAGATTGATCAGCTTGCGAGGGAATTAAAGAAGAAAGTGCCTGGTACGTGAAATAGCAGTTCAGAAGCATCGGGGCCACGAGGTAAAGAGCAATGTCACGCGGTGACATTAAGGAGTGGTAAAACAACAGGCCCTATGCCATCAGTACCAGACCCTACTCCAAAACCAGTAGATTTAACGGCTGATGATGACCAATCAACTAATAATGTAAAAAGTACCAGTTCAGAACTAAGTTCACCTATAAAAGATGAAGCTTCTCAAGATATGAATTCTAAAACAACGCAATCTCCAGCTAATGAAGAACAGCAAGCACAGGACCTAAACAAACAGCCAAAGGAACAAGAAGTATGGCAGGATGTTCGACCTTTCCCGTCCAGGCTGAAGAAGAAAGATGATAGCAAGCAATTTCAGAGGTTTCTGGACATTCTCCGACAGCTACACATTAACATTCCCTCAATAGAAGCACTAGAGCAAATATCGAGTTATGTAAAATTTCTCAAGGATATTTTTGCCAATAAAAGAAAAATCGGGGAAAATAAATCAGTGGCGTTAACATATGAATGTAGCGCGCTGTTTCAAAACAATATCCTCACTAAAATGAAGGACCTTGGGAGTTTTACATTGCCCTCATTTGACTGCACATAGAAGGAAGATGGTGCGGGAAGCTGTTGCATTTCAGGGGATAATAAATGCTATGTTGTCGATTTTACAGGAAGTGATAGTGACAACACCGAAAACGATCACATTATAGTTGTGCCGAATAGATCGATAAAGTCTAGGGGAAGATAGAGGATGTATCTGTGCGAAATAGACAAGTGTTAACTCTCCCGAAGATTTTGTCCATGATTGGTATGAAGCTTGACAGAAGAAGTCCTATAATGTTGGGTACCGTTTCTCGAATAAGGGAGCAGTGATGATGTGCAAAAAGGGGAATTGACCATCAGGGTCGACGATCAGGAAGTAAAATTCAACGTGTTCAATGCGTTGAAGTACCCAGGTGATATGGAAAACTGCCTATATATTGAGGAATTGTGGGAAGAACATTGGCACGAACCCCTAAAAGAGCTGAAGGAAGAAGATTTTGAAATCGGCGTAATGTTGGAGGAGGACTGTGCCGCAATTCATGTTGAATCAAACTTTGAACCGCTCAAGTTATCTAAATGGACATCACAACACATTAAGCCATCCTTGGAAGAACCACCCATGCTAGAATTAAAGTCGTTGCCCGTGCACCTTAAGTATGCTTACTTAGGAAGTAACAACACGCTACCGGTTATCATTTCTGCCTCGCTGAGTAAGGAGAAAGAAGATGCGCTCATATAGATCCTAAGAAATAATGCAAAGGTTTTAGGATGGACCTTGGCGGACATTCGAGGAATCAGTCCCTTGTATTGTATGCACAAGATTCGTCTGAAAGAAGGAAAGACAGGATTGGTAGAAAGGCAACGTCGCTTGAACCCTGCCATGAGAAAGTTCGTGAAGAAGGAAATAGTAAAGTGGCTAGAATCAGGTGTCATCTACCTCATATCTAATAGCAGCTGGGTGAGCCCAGTGCAGTGTGTTCCGAAGAAAGGGGGGATGACAGTCGTCACCAATGACAAGAATAAATTAATTCCCACAAGAACGACTACGGGGTGGAGAATTTGTATGGATTATCGCAAGTTAAATTTGGCCACTAAAAAGGACCATTTCCTACTCTCGTTCATTGATCAGATGTTAAAAAAACTTGCAGGGAATGAATTCTTCTGTTTTCTTCACGGCTATTCAGGGTACAACCAAATAGCAATTGCGCCAGATGACCAAGATAAGACAACCTTCACGTGCCCATTTGGTACCTTCGCATTCCGACGCATGCCATTTGGACTCTGCAATGTTCCAGGCACTTTCCAACGATGCATGATGGCAATATTCTCAGATTACTTGGAGGAGTCAGTCGAGGTATTCATGGATGATTTTTCAGTCTTCGACAATAATTATGACTTCTGTTTATCTAACCTTGAAAAGGTCTTGAAGAGATGCGTTGCAACGAATCTTTTTCTAAACTGGGAAAAATGCCACTTTATGGTTGAAGAAGGAATAGTTCTGGGTCATAAAATCTCTAAAGCAGGATTGGAAGTTGATCAGGAAAAAATTGACGCAATTTCCAAGTTACCCCCACCAGTGAACGTAAAAACACTTAGGAGCTTCCTAGGACACGTTGGGTTTTATAGAAGATTTATTCGCAACTTCTCCCATATCGCAAGGCCCCTAAGTGCACTCCTCGATGCTGATTGAGAATATAATTTTGATGACGCGTGCACCAAAGCATTCAACACATTGAAAGATGCACTCATCACCACACCCATTTTGATTGCACCGAATTGGACACAACCATTTGTGTTGATGTACTATGCTAGCGAATATGCTGTGGGCGCAGTTTTGAGTCAGTGCAAGGACAAGGTATTGCATCCTATTTATTATGCAAGTAAAACATTGAATGATGTGCAGGAGAACTATACAACCACAAAGAAGGAAATGCTCGCAGTGGTGTTTGCACTGGAGAAATTTTGACAGTATTAATCGGAACAAACGTTGTGGTGTATACGGATCACTCTGCGATCAAGTATTTTATGACAAAAAAGGATGCAAGACCAAAGATTATACAGTGGGTGTTGCTCTTGCAAGACTTTGACCTTGAGATCAAAGACCGAAAAGGCACCAAGAACCAAGTCGCTGATCATTTGTCAAGATTGGAGAATTACGAGGTTCAAGGGAAAGAAAAAGATATTGAGGAAAGATTCCCCGATGAGCTGCTGATGGCAGTAGACATTAATGTTCCCTGGTATGCGGACATAGTGAACTTCATCGTTTGCGGTCAAATACCAAATGACTATACTTACCAGCAGATGAAGAAGCTAAGACATGATGTCAAATTTTATTTCTAGGACGACCCATTCCTATATCGACTTGGACTTGATCATATATTATGTCGATGAGTTCCTGAGCACGAAGTCAAGCACATTCTAGAGCTTTGTCATGAGTCCCCATATGGAGGGCATTTTGGGGGGCAGCAGACCGCAGCAAAGGTCCTACATTGTGGCTATTTCTGGTCCACGTTGTTTAAAGATGCCCATGCCCACGTTGTGCAATGCGACAGATGTCAGAGAACAGGGAATATGTCAAAAAGGAATGAAATGCACTAACATCAATCTTAGAGGTGGAGTTATTTGATGTTTGGGGAATCGACTTCATGGGCTCATTTCCAACATTAGAATGTCATCACTATATCCTGGACACAGTTGATTACGTATCAAAATGGGTTGAAGCCATCGCATGTGCCAAGAACGATGTGGCTGCAGTGGCGAAGTTTCTTAAGAAGAATATTTTTGCTCGATATGGGATGCCACGGGCCTTAATCAGCAATGAAGGCTCTCACTTTATCAACCGCATAATCACCAATCTGTTGACTAAATTTAACATCAACCATTGAGTTGAAACTGCTTATCACCCACAAACTAATGGGCAGGCAGAGATTTCTATCCGAGAGATCAAAACTATCTTGGAGAAGGTAGTCAATACCTCTAGAAACGATTGGTCACCCAAGCTTGATGAAGCACTGTGGGCATACAGGACTGCCTATAAAACACCAATTGGTATGTCCCCGTATGCCCTGATCTTTGGAAAAGCTTTTCATCTGCACTCGAGTTGGAACATAAGGCGATGTGGGCATGCAAGAAGCTGAAGTTTGATTTAGCAAATGCAGGGAAAGTCCGGAAGCTGCAATTGAATAAGTTGGTCGAATGACGAAGGGATGCCTATGAAAATGCCAAGATCTATAAAGAGAAAACAAAGAAGTGGCATGACAACCGCATAAACGACCGGACATTCACCGAAGGCCAATAGGTATTATTATTTAATGCTCATTTGCGATTGTTCCCAGGAAAGTTGAAGTCCTACTGGTCTGGGCCATTCCAAATCAAGA
>NW_024064117.1:0-1126 GCF_009727055.1 Benincasa hispida | reverse complement strand
AAATTCAGGTTGGATTAGGTCAATCCGAATTTTTAGAAGTGTAATCCGAACCCAACTCAATCCGAAAAAACATAAAAAAATTCTGCCTAAAATTAAAACTAACCTAACTCAACCTTTACAATTTAAATTGGGTGGTTTGAATTGTTCAGATTGTCAAATCATTTAAACATGTCTATTACTCATTTTAATTATGTCACGTCAAAATTTAAACGATAGTGTTCGAGATCAAATTTATTATAATCATAATCAAAAGTTAATATAAATTATTAGAATTTCTTAAATTCAACGCTAGAGAAGAAAAAGTCAACAAACCTAACTCAATTAGTATAATATGTATAAATGAAGAAGAGTTTTTTTTTATATTATTATTTTAATTTTGGGTATTATGGTACGAAATTTATAATAGTAATTAATTAGGTCAAATGGAGGTTGAATTATTCAGTTGCAATTTCGTGAATTTTAAGTTCGAGTAAATAATTTGAAAATGTCAAAATTCTATTAAAAAACAAAATCATCGGACAAACTCCACGCCAACGGTCGTGTCGTGGTTGAGCTTAGAACATAATCAGGCGTTGATTCAAAACCATTTTTAAAACAATTTCACTAAATTTAATATTAAATCTTCCAAACTAAACTTTAGCTAAAATAACCCTAAAGTTTAGGCTAACGATCTCGAGATTATATATATTCTCTCCATTTTAAAATTTATATTTATTTAAATCTTTGAATTTTTAAGATATTTAAATTTTACGAATCTACTAAACATAAAATTGAAAGTTGTGATTCTATTAGATATAAAATTTAATTTTTTAACTAAATAAATGAATCAAAATTTTAAAAATTTGAATGGGTTGAAAACTCAAGAAAAAAAAAACTTCAAAATTCAAGGTCTTATTTTGTAATTTAATCTATCTTTTATGCTAATATCTATTTTTTATCAAAAGATTGAAAATTTGTGTACCTCGATTTGTTAGTAGAATATAAATTTATAATTCTAATAAGATCCTATTTAATAATAGGAATGGTTTTTTTTCCCGTCTTGCGGGGACCCATCTCTAATAGTACGATGGAGAATTCCTATGGTGATGGGAAATGAGTCGAGGGAGCTAAAAGATTTTTTTTTTTT
>NW_024064116.1:0-7615 GCF_009727055.1 Benincasa hispida | reverse complement strand
GGTTTATCTTTTTTTGATCACGCGACTGAACTTAAATTTATTTAAGCTATCTAAGTACCTTTTATAACATCAAGGATTAAGTCATAACATAGTTCATAAGAATGGTTTTTTTAGGGTCATTCACTTTTTAAGCTCATGCAGGCCAAAAGCACCATGCAGTTTATACTCTTACGATAAGGAGTTTTTTTTTCTTTTCTTTTTTTTTTTTTACGTTTATCAAGCATAAGATTTCTTAAGAAACTTGTCGTTGATTGGGCTAATTCTTAATTTGTCTCGAGAAACGATCTTGTATGCTCCATTTGTGTAGACCTCTTTGACAATGTAAGGTCCATTTAGGTGTGAACTTACTTCCCATATGCCTCGTCGTGATAATGGGTCTTTTTACAGCAAACACCAGATCATCACCTGAAAAGATCATTTTATGTGTTTATCAAAGGCTTTAGACATTCGCGCTTGGTAACATTCCAATGCTTGTTGAGCTTCCAGTCTTTTTTCATCAAGTGCTTTTAACTCTTGAAAGCGTAACTTGGCATTGTCTTCTGTAGTCAATCCCTCTTGCACTGCCATCCTTATTGATGGAATTTCTCTTTCCAAAGGGAGGACAACTTTACTCCATAAACAAGATAGTATGGTGTAACTCCTGTAGGAGTACGATACGTGGTTTGATAAGCCCACAATGTTTAACCAATCTTCTTTTGCCAATCCCTTTTTGACTTAGAGACAATTTTCTTTAATAGGTTGCACAACATTTTGTTGAAAGCCTCTACCAACCCATTTGCAGCAATGTTGTACATGAATGACTTGTACTGCTTGAACTTGAATTTCTCACACAATATGTTCATCAAGCCATTGAAGAACTGCCTTCCATTGTCTGTCATTATTCGATGGGGGATACCGATAGATGAAGTGAGTACAAATAAAGTCCACCATATTTTCCTTCTTAGTTTTTCTTCTGTAGGTGTGAACTTATTTTTCATATGCCTCATCATGATAATGGATCTTCTTATAGTAAGCATCAGATTACCGACTTGAAAAGATCAAGGTTTCACGTGCTTATCAGAGGCTTTCGACATTCGTACTTGGTGACACACTAATGCTTATTGAGCTTTCAGTCGTCTTTCATCAAGTGCCTTTAACTTTGTAGGCATAACTTGGCATTGTCTTTGTAGTCAATCCCTCTTGCACTGCCATCCTTAGTAATGAAATTTTTCTTTCGAGAAGACAACTTCTACTCCATAAACAAGAGAGTATGGTGTAACTTCTGTAGAAGTACAATGCGTGGTTCAATAAGCCCACAATATTTCACCAATCTTCTCTTGCCAATCCCTCTTTGACTTAGAGAAAATTTTCTTTAGCATTGCACAACATTTTGAACACCTCTGCCAACCCATTTGTAGTAGTGTTGTACATGAATGACTTGTACTACTTGAACTTGAATTTCTCACACAGCCTGTCCATCAAGCCATTGAAGAATTGCCTCCCATTTCCTGTCACAATTCGATGGGGATACCATACCGATAGATGATGTGAGTACGGATAAAGTCCACCACTTTTTCCTTCTTAGCTTCTCTCAAGGCGATGGCCTCAGCCCACCTTGAAAAGTAATCAGTAGTTGAAAGAATGTAAGAATGGCCTGTTGATGACTTAGGTGTTATAAGGCCAACAAGATCAAATCCCCACGCTTCAAAAGGCCATGAAGCCATGGTCGGATGCAGAGGTTCGAGCAGCTGATGAATGAAGTTTGCATGATATTAACAAGCCTCACCCTTCTTTTCATACTCCATTGAATCTTGGATCATCCTTGGCCAGTAATAACCCATCCTTTTCAGTAGGAACTGATGCTTTGGTCCAAATTGATGTGTGTTGCAGACGCCTGAATGCGCTCCTTTCAAAGACTTCATTGATTCCTCCTTTCCAAGGCATTGTAGAAAGACCCCTTCAAGGGAGTGGTGATATAAAACCCCTTTATAATAACTCTTCTTTGAATATCGATTTTATGGTGGAGGTCGTCCATGAAGCCTTCCATGCTCAAGGTAATCTATAATGGGTTACCGCCAATCTTCCTCATTAATTAACCAAACTGATATCTTATTTATTTCTTCACATGCAGTCTCAACCAAAGGTATAACCCACCTTCGACAAAGCGATATACTTAGAGACATATTGTTTAGAACTGTCAGGCTAGTAGCCAAGTTCGCCAAAGCGTCCGCCTTCTTATTTTCTATCCTAGAGACATGCTCCAACATCATCCTTTCGAATTTCTCTGTCAATTGTCTGACATAAAGGAAGTAATGCTTCAAGTCATCATGATTCACATCATATTGGAGTAAAAGCTGATTGATTATCAACTTTGTGTCACCAAAAATCTTTATGTATGATACCCTAATCTCTAAAGCCATTTGGAGGCTAATTATCAAGGCCTAGTATTCGGCAACATTGTTCGAGCACAATTCAGCAAGCGCAAAGCTATAAGGCAACATGTGTTTCTTTGGTGAAATGAGGACGATGTCTACCTTTGTACCACCCCTTCATGCTGCACCATCGAAGAACATGATCCAAGGTTCCGTGATTTCCATGAAAAGAACCTCATCATCGGGCAAATCTTCACTTCCAATCTGAGGGAATTAGGTGATATGCTAAGAAATCGGCCAACGCTTGTCCTTTAATCGCCTTTTGTGACACATAGACGATGTCGTATTATTGAAGCATGATTTCCCATTTGGCCAAACACCTAGAGATTATTGGCCTAGTTAGAACGTACTTGATTGGGTCGACTTTCGCAATTAAACGTATCGTGAAGGCCTGTATATAATGTCTCAGCTTGTTAATAGCAAATAAGAGTGGAAGGCACGTTTTTCAGTAGAAGAGTAAATGATTTTAGCTTCGGTTAAAGTCATGCTTAGATAGTAGAGAGCACACTTTTTTCCCTTCTCTTTTTCTTGTGCCAACAATGTCCCAGTGATCTTTCTTGCACAGTAATGTACAATATCAATGGCTTGCCTGCTACAAGAGCACTTAAGACAGGAGGACTAAGCAAGTACCTCTTTATGCTATCAAAAGCATTCTGGTAGGCCTCATCTCATTCAAAAAATTTTCTCATTTTCTCATCAGTCTTTGAAAAGGTTGACATCGACCAACCAAGTTAGAAATAAATCTCCAGATCTAAGCCAGATGCCCTGAAGACTTATTAACTCATGTAAATTATTTGGCCTTGACATCTTCTGAATGGCATCGATCTTGGATTGGTCTATCTCTATCCCTCGATGCCTTACAATAAAACCAAGAAACTTCCCTAAAGTTACACCGAACGCGCATTTGAGAGTTCGAAAGGCCTTCATTTCCTTATCAGCGAGAGCCATTCATATTTGGTTATAACTGGACTATCCATCCATAAAGGATAGGGCCTCGTGCCCTATTGTCGCATCAACCATGATCTCCATGATGGGCAATGGAAAATCATCTTTTTGGCATGCATTGTTTAGGTCACGAAAGTCTACGCAAACACGAATCTGTCTATTCTTCTTTCTGACAAGAACAATGTTGGTAATCCACGTTGGGTATTTGACTTTGCAGATAAACCCTGCTTCGATCAACTTATTGACATCGGCTTCAATCTGGAGAATAAGATTTGGCCAAAAATGGGCTTGCTTGGTCGGTCGACACGCCTACTTAATATCAAGATGATGGACTATTACCTTTGGATCGAGTCCCGACATCTCTTTGTAAGACCAAGAAAAAATGTCCTTATATTCAGTGACCAAGATTCACCTCTTTGCGTTCATCCATTGTGGATTGACCACCATCCTCCAGACCTAGTGGAGCATCTTCGACATTCTCTTCGGCTATTTCATTTCCAGACTCTTTGATGATGGTAATATGGTGAAACGAACTTCACCTTCCTCCTACTCTAGGATTCCATTCTGAGGGTTAGTGAAGTTAACGTCACGCCTTTTCACCTTTAGGAACCCTCGCTTGTGTTGAGAGTAACAAAGATCTTTCTTTTTATCCATGAAAGAACAATTCTACGAACTTTCCTGTCACTCCTTGGTTCATAAGATGATTTCTCACCTGATGGACTTTCAATGTTCTTATGTTTGAGGTGCTGCCAGAATGACGTGTGAGATATCATCTCCTTCTTCCTTATGGATACATTGAGGACGACACTGCGAATTTCTCCTTAAGGCGATAAAAAATAGATGACACACGAGTTTATCTCTCTAGAGACACACTTGCTGAAGTGGTCCTTAACACCCTCGTGCTTAAGAAGATCAAAAAAAGACGACCGAGATTTTTTTTTTTCACTTTTTTTCGAAGCTGCACCTAATCTTTTGGAGGTTGATGGTAGCATCACTACTGGAGATTGACAAACAATTTCTTCCTTAAAGACCAAAGCACGCGCGACAGGTGGTTTGATGCGATAAAACTCTAAGGCTCTTTTATCCTTGCTCCCCCTTTCTCATGCATCATCGACTTCCTTTGCAATTATATAGTTGCTGTCGACCACCTTTTTCTTTTCCCTTCTGGTTATGCGAACTGACTCTGATGATTCATATCCAAACCCCTTCCTTGATGCAGGTATAGCATACCCTTCTTGCAAAAGCTTCTTCTAGGTCGAAGAAAGCTCAGGTCACTCATAAATCCTCAAACTCTTAAACTCGGTGTGAATTGTGAAGCCATAACCTGCTTTCACCAGCAATTTGTAAGCTGGACCAAACTCTCTCTTTCATTATAACATATAGTCAATGTTAGAGTAATTGGAGTTACTGTTATTGCGATATGATTTGCTTGAGCAACCTCATCTAGATCCAGCTCAATATTCCTCTCATGAGCCAACCTTAGAATCAGCTCTTTCAACAAGAAACATTTTTCGACCGGGTCTCTAACGACCCTCTAATAATTGTAGTAGTTAAGATCGTCCACTTTCCCTGCTTGTCCCAGTCGTTTCGATTCTGGTAGCTGAATAAGTTATTTTTCTAGCAGTTATTCAAGCATATCTGCAACATCAGAGTTAGGTAATGGATAAACTTTTTCCTATCTCTCTTTCAAAATTAGGCGACATCTTTTGCCTCCTTCGTCCTTCTTCTCAACTTTCTTCTCTTTTCCTTTTGAAGAAAATTTCATGTCATGTCAAGGGTGTGAGTTGCCAATTCTTCAAACGTACGAGCCTTTATTCCCTGCAGAATATAGAGAAGTCCCCAATGCATACCTTGGGTGCACATTTCTACAGTAGACAGTTCGATGAGTTAGCCTTTACAATCTAGACTCAAAGCTCTCCATTGGTTGATGTAGTCGCTGATCGATTCCCTTTTCCACTGCTTGTTATTCGTCAGCTCCATCATGCTGAAAGTGCATCTAATGTTGTAGAACGGTTCAAGAATTCTCTTTCAAGCTACTTCTAGTTGTCGATCACCTCAATCTCAAGGTCAGTGTACCAGTCAAAAGTGTTTCCTTTCAGGGTTCTGACAAACTGCTTAACTAGCAGATCTCCTGTTGCAACAAAATGGGCAATGTGTTGCTTTGGGTTGCCATTTCCATTAAATTGCTAGAACATCGGGGTTGGTACCCAGTAGACATTTACAAGCTGTCAATTTTCTAGGTGTATGGCTTGGAATACATAAAAAAGATTTAAGACGGGCCTCCACTGAGACCTTATGGAGGTCATGATCATATCTTACAGTTGTTGGACCGACAAAGAAGCAATAGAAGTTGATTATTCCAGTTGGTTTACCTACAACATGGTCTTCCCTTTGTTATTTGCTTTGACAGTGGGGGTTTGGCTCGATTCAGCATCTTCTTGAGCCTACATCTGTTCTCTTAAGGTAGCGATCTCATGATCTTGCTCCTCAACAACTTTTATCAGAAAATTTATCTTTGTTTCCATTTTTGCCATGGGCACCTCGGCTGTTACATCCGCCATCATGACAAAAATCACATATGGGTAAGATTCCTTCTTTAACTTGCTAGAGGTAGAAGTAGAGTTGTCAAACAAGGGATTTTTCTTGATTACAATCCCATGTTTAGGAGGCTCTATCATCTATTTCAAGATGTTATACGAGATGACAGAATCTTGGTTTTGTTCCTACATAACTTCCTTTGAACAACTGCAGGTGATAGGTCTCGTGTAGGAGTCATTTGCAATAGTTACTTTAGATGCAACTTTCTTTGGTGCCATTGATTTTTTTGAATGTTGAAAGAGAGATAAGAGGTAGAGAGGTCCTACTAGACGTGCCAATTTGTTCGCACGAGGTTTCCAGATAAACGTATGTTGTGGAGTTGAACTTAGTTAATGTTGATTTGATGCGATGTGGTTCAATCTCTAATGTTTGATGAAGGAACCCTGTTATAGGTCCTTGAGCGGAAGTGGGGATCGTTCCAAATTCCCAAAATTCATAAAACACAGAATTTTATAGAGAAGAAAAGAAAATTATGCATTTAATTCAAAATTACAGCATGCTTGAAAAAATATAGAAAAATAAAATCAGGGTTCAGAACCCATACCTTTGAAGAACAATTCTTAAATTGAATCCCTCAAACTGATGAACACCACCACGATGGCTACCTCCGTATTCTTTGGATGAGAACCCAAGAGTTTGTGAGCTCTGACTATTTTGGAAAGAGGGAATTTGATAGAGAAGAGGGGAGAAGGAAGATGAAAAACTCTCAGAACATTTTTGTGTAGAAAGAAAAAATATCTTTGTTATATTTCATCTATTTTCACACACTGCACGGAATGGGGAACTTACCACTTACACGTCTGAGAGACCAAAAGAAAGGGAGGGTGCCAAAATGTTTTTAATAAATTAAATTAAATTTATTAATTTATTTAATAAAATATTTAATATAATATATACACATATATATAATAACTTCCCTTATCATATAATATTATGTTAAAACACTATATGTTATATCAATATTAAACATATAACCTATAGTTTCAATACTCTCTTACCAAGACTTTTAATATAAATATCATTATATTAATTTAATTATATGAATCAAATTATATAATTAATATTTGAATCATATTCAAAAATTATTTTCTCTCAAATATTTTTATAAATTAATAAAGTATCAAATACATTATATAATATATCAAATAATTAAAATTAAATTAAATTAATTATATCAATTAATTTAAATTCCTCAATTAATTTGAAACAACAATTCTAGTCCAAAAATGGATTCTCATCACTAATTCCCCTGCCTTCTGCACGCTGTTGTTATGAGGTTGGAGAGGAGACTTTGGCCACTCAGATGGCTCACGGCCTCTTAGGGACCGGTAAGATAAGATTCTCACTACAGATCACCCTTTCTAACTCCATAGCGAGCTCATAGTTATTAATTCAAAAGGAGCCATTGTCTCACAACAATCAGTAGACTTAAATTCACACAGCAACTCTCGTCGCCTAGTAACTTACATCAATATAGTTTCCTTCATTCGTTAATTATCGAACACTCCACTTAAACGACCGACAGTTGCACTGATTCGCACTACAGTATATCTTGACTGTACATGGAGATAATAACCAATCAATCAAGTACGGAGGCCACACGAAAACCTTTGTTCTACAATAGTGTTAATTTGTTGAGGCGTCCTCCGATCAAGGAGGTA
>NW_024064115.1:0-1089 GCF_009727055.1 Benincasa hispida | reverse complement strand
TTTTAATAATTTTATATTTTAATTTTACTAGAAGTTGAAATAAAATTTCATAGACTTTTGTCACTTTAACTAATTTGAAAATGTTCAATTTTTCTTTTTACCATTATATGCTATCTTAAAATTGAAATAAACTAGTATTTTAATATTAAATTCAATTATTGAAAAACTATACTTTTTTTATCAACTTGCATTTGAGGAATAAAAAATCATAAAGTTTTAGTTTTAGTTTTTATTTGGTCGCTAAGTTGTTTTAAACATTTTAAACCTTTACATTTAGAAAATGATTCTAAGTCCTCAAAAAAAATAAAAATGTTATGAAACTAAATTAGGGTTTTCTACACATATACCTATACAATTACAATCTAGTAGCGTGTTTGAAATGACTTCGAAAAAAATATCTTTAAAAAAAATTGTTTTTATTTAAACACTTTTGATAAAAACTCATTAAAATAAAAAACACACATGTATTGCAATACTTTAAAAGTGTTTTTATATACAAATTTGTCTAGTTTGTTATATATGTTTTTATTAATGTTTTTCAAGGTTGGCTAGTATTGGTCACCGGAGGTGGTGTCGGAGGTTGGCCGATGGAGTTGGTGGCCAGAACTTCGCTAGTATGGGGGAAGAGGGTTGCTAAAGGTCGGTCGATGGTGATCGGAGTTGGCCAGTGGCAGCCGAAGGTTGGTCGACAACAATCATCGAGGTGGCGACCAGAGTTGGTTTGCGGCGTTCGCCGAAGGTGACGACCGAAGTTGACTGGCGACAGTCATCGAAGGGTGGCAGTTGGAGTTGGCCGATGGTAGTCTTCAAAAGTGCTGTCCAAAGGTTGGCTGACGTACTTCCTAGATTAAATTATTTAAAAAAAGAAAAAAAAAAAAAAAAAAAGGAAACCCATGGGAAAAGGATGTAGGAAGCCAAGCTTCCTAGATCCATGTCTGAACAAGGATTAGGCTTAGCACTGTCTCTTATACACATCTAGATGTGTATAAGAGACAACCCATGGGAAAAGGATGTAGGAAGCCAAGGCTTCTTAAAGTAAATCTCAACACAAGAGCCTCAACCAGTCAACGGAGCTAGGCCCCGGGACCC
>NW_024064114.1:0-2697 GCF_009727055.1 Benincasa hispida | reverse complement strand
AAGGTTAAACTTGTGGTCCCTAAATTTTAGAAATATTTTAAGAAGAGACTTGGATAAGAATTAAAGAGATTTCGGTACATGGGATTTGAATAAGGCAACCTTGAGAGATCTAGGAAAGAAGAAAGCAGTTGACCTTCTAGAGAAAATCTTTAGTTTATACTTGAGGCAAGAATTGTTTTAAATTTGGGGGTGTGATAACGGGCAGAAATACATGTTATTACAACGAAAAGATATAAAACAATGCAGGATTGCGACGGTAAAAATATATAAAATTGTGTCCAAAAGCATTAAGTTTAGAACATTGCGATCGCATGCAGCCATCACATTAAAGCAACTAAGTTACGTATTTTGTGCAGGAAAATGTGTTGGCATATGGCAGAGTTGCGATCCAAGGAATTCAGCGTCCTAGCACATTAAAAGATTGCGATCGCAATGCTATGCGATCGCATGCGTTCGCGAAGATCTGCTCAAGAAGGTGGCCGCATAGAGACGACATATCAAGGTGGAAGCTTAATAAATTACGATGGGACAGAAAGCTGATGACGGTCAAATCTGAATTAAGTTGACAAGCCGTTAACGACACATTGTAGCAAGTACACTCAACTTTTCGGTGACAATTAATCGGCGCATCAGACAAAGAACTAATGACATCCCATCAGTGCAATCATTTGAGAGAAAAGCTCTTCACCCTGAAGCTCTATAAATACCGAAGGCCACCTTCGTTAAAAGGGGTTCCGCTATTTAGAATTTAGAGTTCTTCCTCGCCATATACATAGATAACCGTAGTTTGTAACTTTATATACTTAGAAGGCGGAGGCGAGTGAAGAAAGAAGATGCCGAAAGATTGTCCTGGTTAGCTCGGAAGAATGTCGGGAAGTTTTGAGAACATAGAGAGGGCTAATTCTTGCGGAAGCAAGAACATTCTTTTGAGTAGAGTAAAGAAAAACTCAGTGTAAAAGCCTTGGAGAGTAAGACATTGCTACCAGGCTCTCTATCCCTATTTTCCATTATCATTCTGTATTCTGATCTTATCTATAAAATGGAAATTACATCTCTACATCTGTTCACTCTCTTTACATTACGCAATGAGTAACTAAACTGTCGAATGGGTTGAGAGGCACTTAGCTAGCATAACCTGTGATCTTCACTTTATGCGATCATCTTGTATTATGTATGCGTCATTCGTCCTTTAGAGATGCTCGGGAGGGTGATCGAAGGATAGAATCTAGGCTTGGAAAAGTTAGATTAAAATCTAGGCTTGGGAGAGTGAGATTAGAACTGCATAATTAAGAGGTGGAGCCTTAGGAATAAGTTTTGTTTGATTTGCGGTATAAACGCATCATTCATCATTGCATAGGCAAGAAATTAGAGACTTTAGAAGGAATAAGTCCATAGACATCATCGCACGGGTGATCATTTGCATGCGTCTCACGACTAAGCAAGCTATAAGCTATTGCATTGGAGGGATGATTTGCTGTTGTATGTATGAGCATGATCGATAGCTTGAACCACAATCTCAGGAAGCGCGTAGCTGAATACCTTTCTCCAACCCGTTCCCCTGTATACTATTGTAACTTCGTTGTTATTTAACTCTTTTCCACAAGTCCGCCGTATTAGGAATATATTACCTTAAACAAACAATACTAACCAACTCATTGCTATTATTTTTTTCACTGCAAGAAATCTGAAATCAATGTCACATCGCACATACTGTCCTCCCCTCAGTCTCCTCTGGTGTCGACCTTTGGGCCCTGGTGAGGCGGCGAAAACAACTTGGCCATACGCATATATATACTGATTCTCCTAGAAAACATGGCATGCACAACGCAAACACACCTTGCAATATAGACCATTATTTCATCATATTCACAAGCGATCATATTCAACAACCAATGCGAAGTGGAAGAGTAAGTCTCGTCTATCGTATAGACTTGTTGCTTGTTCTTTTGAGTAAACCGTCATGATGTTTACACGATCCTTTAGAAAAATGTCGCTAGCCATGCGATCATTTTAATTAAAATGCTACACGATTGTTTAGATAAATGGCGTGTGTAACACGATCATTAGACAGACAGCTTTGAAGCTGTCGTGTTAGCTACTCATGCAGTTACAACGATAGGGCAGTGTACTAATATGAAGTGATCCAACGATTGTTCTCCTTATGAAAACAATTTTTATTTTATCCTTCAGTTATGAAGCTGCAATACAACTTTTTTACTATCACGCACGGTTAAAAGAGATAACTCCAACAATTATCTCATAATTGTTTTAATTATAAATACAATATAATAAACTAATCTTATCATTTATATTTATAAGACTATAGTTTGAAACCATAGTCCTTTCTCCTTTAGATTGATATAAATCATATTTATATCATTTTTCCTATATCTCATACATCATTTAACATTATAATCATATATAACTGAACCGTTTAATCATATCATATATAATCAAACTCCTCTTGTCAATTTGACACACTTCAAACTGATCCCAAAAACTGATTCTCAACTTGAATCCATTGAGCTACTTAAGATGACCCTTAGTAGACCTGTAGGCTTGAAGACTCCAACGGTACGTTATTAGCTGACCTTAAACTTCTTTAGTCATAAGTCCACCATCCGTTTAACTGTCGGACCTCCCCCTTCATCATAAGACCGATAGCTTGCACTTCTTCTCATCAGGCTTATATATTTC
>NW_024064113.1:0-1431 GCF_009727055.1 Benincasa hispida | reverse complement strand
CTGGAAGTTGTTCCAGATATGTCTAGGCCAATCACTCTCTATTGTGATAATAGTGGTGCTGTGGCGAACTCCAAGGAGCCTAGGATTTACAGGCGCAACAAATACATAGAGCGGAAGTATCACCTAATCCGCGAGATAGTGCATTGAGGGGACATGATCGTCACGAAGATCGCTTCGAAGCACAATGTTATTGACCCATTTACGAAGGCTCTCATGACTACAGTGTTTGAGGTCACCTTCAGATCATGGGTCTACGGGACCGCTCGCGGTTGGACTAGGGCAAGTGGGAGATTTTCTTGTACTGGGCTTTTATGACCTAGTTTATTTTTTTGTACTTGTTTTTGTACACCCCACTTCGCTTTAGGAGAAGTGGGAGATTTTTAGGGTTGATGCCCTAAAGTATCGTGTCCTGTAGTTTGTAAATAGTCTGTACGAATGCTTGTGATGTATAATATATGATATTTACTTCACTTCTTGTTTTTGCTCATCTGGATGTTTTATTTGCTTTACCACAAACCAATAAACTAAAATCCCTGGTTTTCTTTATGTAACTTAAACATGTATGTGGTGACATACAAGTGGATCATGTCTTAAGTGTTAATCAAAATGGTCTGTAGTATATAGATATAGGAGGGAAACCTTATCCCGAATTCGTGCGTAAGTGGGAAGTTTAATTAAGTCCTAGTAACTGAAGAATAAAATGAAAATTGTTTTCATTTTTCTACAGACACACATAATCGCTCATGGTGTGTAACGTGTTTGGATGGATGATATAAATTGCTTACAATGATGTGATACTACGTTTAATTATGCGTTAATTATGGATGTTCATGTAGTATGCCATGCGTTGTCACAAGTTTCCTTACAATGGAACCAAGTGTAATTCGACCGTAAGTTTCTCGATGTGATCCGAAGTCGAACACGGGGACTGGTTTAGGTTATTGCGGTACATTCATGATACATGTGACCAGGTTTTCAATCTTTAAAAGTGTGTTTGTACAAGTATAAAAATTGCAATAAAATAAAGGAAAGCAGTAAAGATGCGATAAAAACATAGAAAGACAGTAAACCTAAACTAGATGATACAAGATATAGACTACATGTACAAGATGCTGGGATTAAGGTTGGCTGTGAAAGTTATGCAAAGACATGGGATGCGGTGACAAGTCTTATGAACAGAATAGAAAGAGAAAGACAAATAATATAAACAACGAAAGTTCTTAATTGGACTGAAGGTACAAATATTGTTCCACTCTTCTCTCGGCGTACACCTCTCGGTGATCGGCCGCGTTCCCACATGTCTGTGGTGAAATAGAGACTAACGTAATGAACACAAGGTTGCTTCCATGTCTGGAAGTACTACTCGCTTTAGTTAACGCATTCTCCTGACCTTCTCTCGATAGATCAGAATGACACCTTCACTTCTGCTCT
>NW_024064112.1:0-1493 GCF_009727055.1 Benincasa hispida | reverse complement strand
GTTTATCCCTTCTCGACCTTCTATTTCGACAACAGATTCTTGTGTTAAAACAAAGTTCCATACCAAATCATCTATGTAAGCTATCTTTCCATCTAATACATATTGTCCCAAAGTCCCACATGATCATTAGATATTTTTCTTTTACACCAAAACAAATACCTTGTAACCGCTCTTATCAAGCCTTCAAACCATACTTAACTAGGAGTTTCGAACACATTAAATTTCTTTCTCTTTCGCAAAAGAGTAAACTTTCTTGAATACTTTTCTCTCATTCACACTTATCTCTGATAAAACCACTAAATTCAAGACACCTTTTTTTGTTTTTTTTTTTTTCCCACTTTCCATGTGGAACATAATCTCTTTACTAAATTATATTTTATTTAACTCCTTCATAAATCTTATCTCTCTCACTAAGAATTTCCATCTTGTAGAATTCTTCTTTGCAAATTTGCATACTTTTAAACTCCAAAAGACTTTTATTTCTTCAAATTTGCCTAACTTAGATCTCCTCATCATAATAAGGCTCTGGTTTTTGTCTAGGTATACTAGAATAATCCTTCAACCTAAACAAATAACATCTTACTTTATCCCCTTTAAGTCCAAGGTCATGTCCAACCATTTTAGCTTCCTTTAATGACATCAACTTAGCTAAATATTCCAAAATAATTCTTCATACCATCACATATATTTTATCTACTCCATCAAGTCGTAGTATTATCCAAGTGATTATGACTTATGAATCCTTTCTAAATTTCTTCTCAAAATGCTGGGTTTTTAATATCTTAAAACCTTTAATAAATCCATCGTCTCTTCTTCTTGTCCTTCATATCCATAAAAAAATTTTTTAACCTTATTTTCGAGAAGGTGCCATGTGAAAAAAATTTATTTATACTGTCTCCAATTGCACCACAAAACATAACACTAGTCCTTAATGAATTCTTATCAAGACAATTTTATTCCTGGGCTTAAACATATACATACCTTTATTTCTAAACTGTCATAACTCTACATAGTTTCATCAAACTTTAAGATCTCTGAACTGAGGTATATGTATTTATTTGTTTCTAACATAATTTCCATGAGATAAACTAGTGCCAAGTGACCTCATAATTTATTTTATTTTATTTTTCTCCTTTTGTAGTGTCGTACCTGATAGTCCTCTTATAATAACTTCTAACGAGTCACTGACCTAGCATTAGAACCTGGTGCATTTAAGCTAAACAAATATTTTAATGCACAACTATCATAAACTTGTAATTGATAGGACATACCTGGCGATAACGAGGAATCCGTTCATGGGCCACCGGGACAATCTAGACTTACATAGTAAGTTAGTCTACAGAACCCAAAACATGGGCTCTGATACCAACTGTAACGACCCGACCCCCTAGGACTTAGGTAAGACTGTTACTAAGATAAATGCATGCACAGAGTTTAAAACGACGCTTAGTTATTTGAAATAAATGCTAATTAAATAAGAGAATTTCATAAGG
>NW_024064111.1:0-1087 GCF_009727055.1 Benincasa hispida | reverse complement strand
GAGGACCTGGGAAGGCATTCGGTTGATTAAGTGAGTAGCAATAAGGATAGCATCACCCCATAGGTAAGACGGGAGTGATGTGGATAGCATTAAGGACCTAGCAACTTCCACCAAATGACGATTTTTCCTCTCTGCTACCCCATTTTGTTGGGGAGTGTAGGCACATGAATTCTGGTGGATAATCCCTTTGGAAGTAAGAAACTCCTGGAAGGAAGTGTTAAAGAATTCCTGCCCATTGTCACTTCTCAAAATACCAATTCTGGCATTAAATTGGGTTTCCACAGAGGCATAAAATATCTGGAATACAGATAACACCTCAGACTTATCAGTGAGAAGAAAGACCCAAGTAAGCCGAGTGTGGTCGTCTATAAAAATGACAAACCAGCGTTTTCCTGTGCAGGTTATGGTTGGTGAGGGACCCAAACATCACGTGGACTAAGATGAAGGGTTTGGATGGTTTATAGGGCTGGGAGTGAAAGGAGACACGACTCTATTTGGCATGAATACACATTTCACACTTTAAAGAAGATACATTAATATTGCAAAATAAATGCGGAAATAAGTGTTTCATGTACTGAAAGTTCGGATGCCCTAAGCGGTAATGCCATAACAGAAAATCATTCTCAGAGGTAGAAAAATTTAAGGAGAAAAGGCTAGTCCTATAATCATTCCTAGAGGAAACATCATCAGTTAGGAAGTAGAGTCCTCCATCGTGCCGGACAGTGCCAATCGTCGTCCTCGAGCTTAGATCCTGAAATAAAACATAGTCGGAAGAAAAACTGCCTGACAATTTAAATCTCTTGTAATCTTACTGATGGATAACAAATTATATGAAATTTTAGGAACATGCAAAACATCCCGCAAAACCAAACCCTCAAATGGAGATAAATCCCCTTTTCCTGCAACAGGTGCGAACGACCCATCTGCAATCCTATTTTGTTCGTTACCAGCACTTGGATAATATGAGAGAAAATGATAAGAGGTACCAGTAAGATAATCCGTCGCCCCTGAGTCAACAATCCAAGGTTTTTTACCGTTCACACTAATAAGACCAAAAGATTGTATATTGCCTGACTGGGCGATGGTA
>NW_024064110.1:0-2034 GCF_009727055.1 Benincasa hispida | reverse complement strand
AGCAGGGGTTTCTCTATCGATTTGAACAGTTTGACACAGATGTCACTCCATAATATATTCATTGGTGTATAATAATATTCACAAGACACCTACGTCACTCTTTAGGAGCAGGCTGTGGGTCATTGGTAAATGAATAAATATTATCTAATTATTTTTAATTTTAAATTTATTTTAAATATTGTCTAATTATTTTTATAATTCACAAAATTCGGAACAACAGTGGACTCCGTGAGGTTGCGAATGATTCGAACCAGGTTTCTTGCTATTTGTAGTGACAACCAAGCTTATGGAGGAAATTCATTTATATGTTTACGATATACTAGTTGTTCCTCCACCAGCTCATAGACGTAGAGAAACCTGATTCGGGAAGAGGATGAGTTTTGATTGGGTTTGCACATAATGTGGAAGAATTGCCCCTTATTGATGCAGACGCCCCCCAGAGTTCAAACTGATTATGTACTAATCCGATTGATGATTGTGCCAGCATTTGGTTCAGGACATTATGACTCAGAGGCTGGTCCTTCGTCTTCATACGTGCATGGACATGGTCGGGGTTGTGGAGAGCATAATGAATATTTATATTATGAAGTGCCTGCAGAGGTACTAGAGCAACATCAAGAAGAACTCGAGCAACCTCAAGTTCGAAGTCGATGACGACAACCAGCTCGAAATCGGCGACGTCCGCCTTGTGAGACACATTGATTTTTGTAATTATTTTTATATAAATGAGATATTTAATTTACATTTTTTTATTTTTATGGGTTATTATTTTTTTAATTTATTCTTTTTAGAGTTTAAATAAAATAATAAAATATTTTTAAAAATTGTTTTTATAAAATAGAAAATTAAAAAAAAAAAGAAGAAGAAAGAAAGAAGAAGGTGGAATGTGTAATAATTAAAAAAGAAAAAAAAAAGAAATTTGTACAGTATTCTCGTTCTCTATCAAAATCTCGCTATTTCGCTCTCGCTCTCGCTCTCTCAAACTCTCGCTCTCTCTCATAATCTCGCTCTCGAATTTGATTGGGAAGTTCAGTGGCAAAAAGAAGGAGATTCATTAGCTCGTTATTTAGTCAGACTTGTTGAGATGATAGAATCCGTAAAAATTATTCAACAAACTTTGGAAGGAATTCCAGGGGACCTTATGAAAATTTAGAAATACGATCTTTTGATCGAGGAAGGTCTCTTGAATGATAATCAAACAGACTCAATAATAATGTTAGGAAGGGTAAGGTCGAGGGTTCAAAGTTTGACGTACAAATGAAAGGAAGGTCGAGGGTTCAAAATAGGTCGAATTTTCAACCCTCGACTTATTTAAAAAAAACAACACAACAATATTTTTACAAATAGTTTGAAAACAACAATATTTTCCTAAATAGTTTCTAAAAGAACAATATCCTTTTAATTTTCTCCTTTAGGCTCCACCTAAATTCATATTCCCTCCAGAAAAAAATAAAAATTTTAATCATTTAAAAGATTTGAAATGTGTCAAATTTTAATTAGGGGTAGAGTATTTTCCTTTATAAGTTATATATCATATATAAATGTTTTTTTTCTTCTGAACGTACAATATAATAAATAAAACAAAATTGAGCTTAGGGATGTTTATGGGTTGGACTGGGTTGGGTTGAAGGATTTTTTTTTACTTAATCCAATTGTTAGATTGTAAATTTCTTCTTGTTAGATTGTAAATTTCTTCAACTCATATAACTCTTATTAAAAAATGAACCCAACCTAACCCAACTATGAAATATTTGGGTTGGGTTGGTTCGAGTTAGTCGAGTCATTTATTTAAAATTTTGTTCTAAAAAGGAGCAAAACATAAATATGTAAAAATCTAATTTAATTATTTTATATATTGAATTAAGATTAACAACTCAATTTCAATTTATATAGTAAATTTTCTTTCTAAAGTGCAAAAAAACTACATTTAAGAGTTGTTGAAGAATAAATTATTCTTAAAATATTGAAATAAAATAAAATAAAAATCAATACATGTATAAATAATTGTGTTATAAGTGTATATATATATATATA
>NW_024064109.1:0-3599 GCF_009727055.1 Benincasa hispida | reverse complement strand
TGTCCTTATATTGCGGGTTGCTACTGGTAGCATCAATCAAATTATGGACCAATGGAGAAACTTGAGGCAAAGGCTGCTTTTGAACAGCATATTTAATTCTGTGGTTCTTGAGTTGCAACCTAAAGGAGGTCTTTGCCTATATGGACTGTTGGTCTTGGTTTCGGTTGGTTCATTGTCTTTTCGAGGCAATATTTTGGCTTTTGTCGAAATTTTATCTAGATTTGCGAGGTTGAAGGAGAGCCTGAATTCACTGATATTTGACTCCTAGATTATGCAATACTGTCCAAATCTGAAGCAGCTGCAATCATGAGCACTTTTGGATGAAAACTGCTAAGAAATTGCATGAAATGGATCCTCTCCAAAAGCCCAAACAAGATCGTTATGCTCTTAGAACTTCTCCTCAATGGTTGGGTCCTTTGATCGAAGTGATCCGTTTCTCTACCAAGTCGATCGAGCGCGAAATTAATTCAGTCAATGACAACCCTTTGATTGATGTTTCAAGAAATATGGCATTACATGGAGGCAATTTCCAAGGAACACCGATTGGAGTTTCAATGGACAACACTCGTTTGGCCATTGCATCGATTGGAAAGCTCATGTTTGCGCAATTTTCAGAATTAGTCAATGATTTCTACAATAACGGTTTGCCTTCTAATCTTTCTGCAAGTAAAAACCCAAGTTTGGATTATGGCTTCAAGGGTGCTGAGATTGCCATGGCTTCATACTGTTCTGAACTTCAATATCTTGCCAATCCAGTGACTAGTCATGTTCAGAGTGCTGAGCAGCACAATCAAGATGTTAACTCTCTTGGTTTAATTTCCTCAAGGAAAACAGCTGAAGTCATTGATATTCTTAAACTAATGTCTTCCACATTTTTAGTTGCTCTTTGTCAAGCAATTGACTTGAGACATTTGGAGGAAAACTTGAAGAGCACGGTCAAAAACACAGTTAGTCAAGTAGCAAAAAAAGTGTTGACTACATCTTCTAATGGCGCACTTCACCCATCAAGATTTTGTGAGAAGGATTTGCTCAAAGTTGTTGACCGAGAATACACTTTTGCATACATCGATGATCCATGCAGTGCTACTTACCCGCTCATGCAAAAGCTGAGACAAATTCTCGTTGAGCGTGCACTTGAAAATGGTGATAATGAATTGAATGCAAACTCATCAATCTTCCAAAAGATTGGTGCTTTCGAAGAGGAATTGAAGGAAATTTTACCGAAAGAGGTTGAAAACGTACGACTAGCATATGAGAGCGGAAATTCTAAAATTAAAAATCAGATCAAGGATTGCAGATCCTACCCATTATACAAATTTGTGAGAGAGGAGTTAGGAACACGATTGCTAACTGGCGAAAAGGTGATATCTCCAGGAGAAGAGTGCGAGAAGGTATTTACAGCTTTATGTCAAGGAAAAATGATCGACTCTATCTTTGAATGCTTGAAGGAGTGGAATGGAGCACCAATTCCTATTTCTTAATAGCCTAATTAGCTTATGCAATTCGTTGAATTGGACCATGCCCTTCAAATTGTTGAAAGATATGATAACATGATTTGTGTTTGCTATTATTATTTTTGTACTTCTAAATCATTTTTAATCATAATTGATACAATCTTATCGATGATCCTATTAAATCTAGTATTATGTTGAAACCACTTCTCAATGCTTTTTATATACTCTTCCTATATTTATGTATAACTTTTTTTTGTAAATCTTTCTCATCCTAATATAAATGGGTGCTCACCGTACATCGAAATGCACAAAGAAGGCATTGGCAGTAAAACCCTTCAAAACACTTTATAGTTCACGACCAAATTATCCCCATGTGTAACTTTTATTTTTTAAATCACCACCGTAGTATATTTCAACTTAACTTGAAGTTGATTTCAAATAATTTTAAAGATCAATTAATAATTTTAAAATGATCGTCGCATATAATTTAGGTCTACACTAAAATTTTTGGGCAATAATTAAAATCTTCTAGATTTTTTTAGAAGTAAAACCAACTTAACAAGTATTGTCATATTAAGGATCTGTTCCAGATACCAGATGGATTTAATATGCATCCCACTGTATTTGAGAATAAGTCTCGCCTATATGATTATCTTTAAAAATCATCCATACACTAATTGTCCAATATTGGTATACTTCTTCAAATGTCGGTATTTTACAAAGTAGACGATTAGAGTGAATGCATACATGATTCTCAAAGGATTTTTTGACACAAAGTCTAAATAGTTGATAAACTTAGGTATTTAATTGATATAGTTATAATTAAGTTTTACACTAAACTTTTCCAAACGAAATGTAATCGATGGTGTAATTTGATATACTTATTTCAAGGTATGAATTGGTACAATTATTAATTCAGGGTTCAAATTGATACAACTCGGAAGTATAAATTGGTATTTTTCCAAAAAAAAAAAAAAAAATATCAATAATGATGCTATTGATATAGAAAAGGTCTATTATATCAGTTGGATTGCTATTTGGTATACCAATAATAGTTACTGATATATTAATTTGCATGGCGGTCCATTTAAAAATTATGCATTTTTCTAATTAAGACACGCTTGCAATTTCTCATGTTGTCTTTGAAGCTTATTTCTGGAACCACCCCTTTTTATTAATATTTGATGATTAATTAGTTATAAGGAATAAATTACAATTAATAAGCATTATTTTAGGTAATAATAATTTAATATGAGTGTATAACATCATTAAAATAAAAACATTCAAGCCTACTCATTGTGATATACATTTTTTCTTTTTTTTCAATAAAATGAATTTATTGTGTACCAACCTCACATTGTTAAGATTTTTTTTAATTTTTTTTTATTTATATTCGAAATATGAGAGAGCAAGAGAGCATTACAAATCAATATAATATTGAGACAAACTATACAAAATATCCTAAATTTTTTATTTGGAGTAAATAATAATCTTAAAGTTTTCTCTCACACAGTTTAAAAAGATACCCCATAACTTTTAAAAAGAGTTATAAAAAAAAATAATCATTAATTCTCAGATTGAAACATAAGTATTTTTGTCTCAATACCCATGCATACTAAAAATAACTCTCAAAACTTTCAACACAAATAATTAAAAATACATTTTACCTTATTTTTTCCTTTGATTGTCTCCTCTCTCTTCTTCAATACCTACGGTTCTTCTCTTTTTTTTTTTTTTTTTTAATTAGTTATGAACATTTATGTATCGGAAAAAAATAGAAATAATAAAAAGTACTAATTAAATAATGTTAAAGATTATACTAGTGAAGGAAGAAATAATGGAACAACAAGGATCTTAGAAAATTAATATTTTAGTACAGTGGTGTATCTTGCTATTTAATATTGTTGGTCTATTTAAGGGGAGAATTTTTATCTCTGAAAAATATTGTTAGGAAGGTATTTTTGAGATGTAGAATTTTATGGTTATTAACCTTAAAGATTTAGTTGTTGGAGAAAATTTGTATAAAAATTGAGATAAATAGGAAACAATGAGAGGTAATAACTACACGTGAAAAAAAATAATTTAAAATATTAATTTAGTCACCTATGGCCAATTATTCCGCAACCTCTTCCTTCCTGCCTAATC
>NW_024064108.1:0-3888 GCF_009727055.1 Benincasa hispida | reverse complement strand
TAGTATGCGATACACTTTTAGTATATGGGCTATTAATGATGTTCACGTAGTATTGCACCATGCGTGGTCCAATTTTCCTTATTGATTGGAGACAATGTATTCACCGCAGTTTCTTGTGTCGCATTGCGAGATTCGAACGGAGTAGTTCGCGTATTGTGCTATTTTCTGTACTATGCGACCAGGTTCTCGATCTTGGTAACAATGTTTGATACATATTAAAATTGCCAAGCAACAATACACCAGGTAAATAAGTAACAGAGTAAAAATGGCATAATCGAAAATAAATGAAGTACAATCTAAAGCTAGCATGATACAGATACAGCCGCTTCTGTTTACAAAGATGCTGGGGTCAGGTGCGTGGACACGGTTATGCAAAGAACGTGGAGCACGGAGCAGTTTATAATCAATAGAAGGACACAGATATTATATAACAGCGAAAGTTCTCATTGGGCCATTAAAGCTAGAATATCTGTTCTGCTCTTCTCTTGAGGCGTACACCTTTAGTGATTCAGGCACAGTCCCAATGTCTCTGGATGAACCCGAGAAATACGTATGAGCAAGGTTGTTTCGTCTAAGAAGTCACTCCTTTCGTTAATGCATTTTCTACTTTTCACATCAGAATGGCGTCTCACTTTGCTATCCAGTGAGATGATGTCTGATGCCTTAGTTAAAGTATATTTAACTTCTTTACACAGATTAACTGACTTGTATTATTCTATAGAAATCTATCAGGAATTAAGAAAATCATGAAGAAAGTGATACGGCCCAAATAAGTGAATGGAAATAACAGAGAATGGTATGACTATTTCAAACACTTTATTATTGTTAGTTAGCTTTTGTACATGGAGACAGCTGTCGGGAATGAAGAAATAAGGGAAGTCAAATACAATCGATTATGAGTAGAAAAATACAAAAAGTGCCAAGTGTCTTCACGCACCGATTCGATGGAGATCTGCTTGTCGATGTGATGATGGTAGAGCGTCTCCTATCAGGCTTGCTCCACCGATAGCAGGATCTATGCACAGAGCTTCCTGGTCTTCTTCTTGGAATATCTTTCAGTAGATAGTCAATTCTCTCACACTTTTGGCATTAGCCCGTATCAAGTGCATGGTTTTCTTTGAATCTATGGCCGTATTTATAGGTGCAGAGTCTTTGCAACGGCTTGTGGTCCACCTGTTGGCTTATAACTCGGTAATTTGCGATGGTGAGGAAGTATTATCTTCTCTGTTATGCAAATGAGCTCATATTCTGCACAACCGTGAACATAGTTGTCAAGTGTTCTCAATTCTACCGCTTTTGCATATTTGCTAAAGCTGAATCTTTCGATTGGCATTTGCATGGGTGGTTGTTTTTATATACTCGTATGTCGATTGGAAATCATGTATCGGAACAACTCGACGGCATCTGCGCATTTTCGCATAAAATCGTTACTTATTGCGTTGCAATTGGACCGAGCGCATAAATAGATTCAAACGCCGGTTCTTGTCAAGCTTCATCGTGGTCCATTCAGAGCGCACGACCCTCACTACCAAAACCGTGACTGGTGTCTACAACAGAGTCACCGTACGAGCACGTGTCTATCCATCTATCTATGGTACGTTAATGGGTGATGTATTGTGTTATCTTAATATCGCTAGATGATTGTAGGCTAATTTCATACAATCGCGCATATTCGACTAACTAGTATTGGTGTACCGCATATCTAGATAAGAGGTGGCCATAATCAACTTGTTTTCTCTACAAGTTCAATGGGCACTGGGCTTTTATTCTCTCTGACTGTGCGAAGATATTGTATACATAAAGCTAAGCATGTACCTTGTTGTTGAGCTGTCATTAATTCGGAATTTGACCATATCTAGCTGTTCTCAATACCATCGTGATTAATTATGATTTTTCCACCAGATGCGCCTCCCACAGTGCGCCGATTCTATGCGGAATCCATAATACTTGAGATTGCGAACAAAATTCCACGCCAAGGGCCTTAACATGATGGTACATGTGCGCTTCGAACCATTGATTCATTGTTGATTGCCAACCTTTGCCTTGTCATATGCATATTTATGCAAAATACAAAAGTTATCGTATGCGCACCATTATTGACGAATGCGCCACATGGTTATGAATTATGCTTGGTTGAGCGAATATATAATATTATCATATATGCATGCAACCTTCCTGTATAAGTTGCATTAATTTTATACGTGAGTTATCCTTACCGTTGATCAGTTAATCCTACAATAATAAGAAGTTTTAGTTTGTCTTTATTTGTCCCCTTTTGAGCTACTCTCTTTTCTATCCAAGGCTCTATTAGTAGAAGTTGCAAAAGCGCTGATCGCCACATTTCACGATTTCAAATTCTACATTAGTAAACTTGAACATGGAATCTCTTAAGAATCGTTCTTTTTTCAAACAAGCTCAGAATTTTGTTAAAATGTTTACATCAAAGTTCCACATAAAGCGTATTGTGGTATTACTCCTGCAGGCCTTTAAATCCTCTCTGATGGCTTGCAATGCCTATCTCTGCTTGACAATTCTAGGTTTAACTTCCAAAATATGTAACTGAACTCATTTATGTTGCAAAAGTTGTCTAAAATTGTTTCTCGGTTTAATAATAACTTAATTTCAGCTGAGACAGTCAGTGGTACTCGATCCTAAAATCTATAGATTATTCGTCGAGTGATCCCAAACACTGAAATGAACCATTATCTATTCTTCCCTACTTTGCCTCCTTTCAGGCAAGAATCGTAACTCTACAAAGCTCGATTTTAGGGTAACGTAATGCATAGAGAGCCTTTCTCCACCACCGGTACCGTGTCTGATTTGCTCGAAGGAATCGTTCGAAACGAGCTCTTGAATTTCTCTTCCCTTTTTATACTACTGCCCAGCCCTTTCGCATGAAATCTCCTTAAGCCACCTCACCCACTAGTGGAGATTAAGAGCCCAGGTTAAGCCATCTGTTCGTATAACTAAAAGAAACGTTGAAAGCTAAGCGTTTCGAGCAAAATCAATCCTCGATGGGAAAAACTCGATGGAGAAGGGTCATTACTCGATGGAAATTTCAATGGCTCCCTACTGAATGCTCGATGAGAAGGACTTGATACTCGATGGGATTCTTTGTGCTGGATGGCTTGCTCGATGCACGTTCCTTACTCGATCTCTCGTACTCGATGCACATGCTTCCTCAATTTCTCATACTCGATGCTTGATCATTCCTCGATCACTCACACTCGGCGCTCGACCCTTCCTTGATTGCGTACACTCAATGCTCGACCCTTACTCGATTGTTTATACTTGATGCTTGACGGCATCTATTTGGTGCTTGCCTTATGCTTACTCGATACTCAGCCACCACTCTTCACGACTAACACTTAGCCAGGAAGGCTTGATTAATAAGTATCTGAGAGCTAAATTCCCAAACGTAAATTTTTCCTTCTTCAAACTTGTCCTTACCTCAAAACCCACAATTCCAATCTAGCTTAAATATTTAACCCCATTACTTTTCTTAACTCAAACAAAAAACATAATTAAAAAAGGAGAGTAAGTTGCGGGTTTTACAACATACTGGTGATAAAAATTTGGAAGCGCATATATGATGCATGTCTTAGGTTATGTATTCGTTCTCATGCGTCGATGGTCATGAGTTGTAATGGAAAGTATGTGTTAATCTCGTATGCAATGACCATGCATTCCTCTCACAAGTTTTCTTGCTCTCTCGCCAAGTATAAAGAGATCGCAAGTTTCTTGGGTGCTTCGAGGTCGAACTCAGGGACTTGTAGCTAAATGTCATGAAGTAATGTGTTTGCGGCAAAGAATAAATGAATGTTGAGGGTTATTGGGTATGCGCTACTCCTACTCCTAACTAACAGATTAAGCAGTGGAAGTATGACT
>NW_024064107.1:0-9662 GCF_009727055.1 Benincasa hispida | reverse complement strand
CCCTCCAATCTCTCCCGCATAACCTTCTTATTCACTTCCCGAGCATTTCACCAACCTTCTCCTTGCCCCTGATTCTCTAATCGCATATCCAGTGGCTCCATCCCCACCTTCATCATCACCACCGCAACTTCCCCTTCCACTGCTGCATGTTGATGACCCATGCGATCTGGGTGAAGGCACTTCTGCCCAACCCCAAAACGTCGATGGCGAAACATCGCAGGCACAACCCAGCATTGCTTCCTTAGCTACTAAACTAGCCGATATGCGAACCCTTCTTGCCCAACAACAAGAACTTTTCTCCCAACAATAGGCCTTCTTCTGCCAAAGAATAGATGCAGTAAACGAGCGAGTAGAAGATTTACAACGCAATGCTGCCATGACAAGGCAGGTGGTGATCAATATTCAACGCAACATCTATACGATCCACCTGAACCAAAGGCAACTAGCGGAGCGCAACCATGAGTACTTTAACTTCTTGACAGCATATCTTCATGGTCCCATGGTGTCTCTACATCTCCAACAGCATCTACACTTCGAAGAAGCTCCTCGCGTACCTCACCAAAATCCTCCACCAAAACCTCTTCCTCCTCAACAACTTCACATTTTTTTATTATTGCAGTCATTCTTTTATTTTTAATTTCATTCATTATTTTTCTATGTATAGAAACTCATGCTTTGATTCTTTGTATATGATAAAATTTGCGTATTGCATTAATTATAATTCCTTGCATACTTAGTTAATTTTTAATACAACTAAGTAGCAATTCTTTCAAGTACGCAATAGCCTCTTCTTAATCATCCTTTGTCATTATTTGCGATATTCTTGATCTTTTATTTTACGTTATTATTGCGCTGCCATGATGTATAATATACATACACTTAGTAATATTTCCCACACTTTGTATTTTCTAACTAACACTTGGTTAATTCGTAGCTATAGCAATGTTTTACCTTTTATCCTTCAAAATTCTGCTCAAACCTTCTTTTTGAAATTTTGTCTAAGTGTTTGTCTATTCTATCCAAACAACACAATAAGGACCTTGCGCATCTCTAAATTTGGAGGTGGGGAAGGTCTGAGCAGATGAGATCAAGTGATGCGGTCATTAAGAAAAATACATTCATTATTCCCATGACCATTTCCATTAAAAAAAAAAATCATATACACTCCAATGTCAGCGCAAGGGAAAATCTCAAAAGCAATCCCAACCTGATAAGAGTTAAGTTGTGAAAGGAGTCTGCTCGTAGTTAGATGTTCGCATGACACTCGTGGGAGCAAGCCAAAATGAAGGTGGGTTTCCAAGAACAACACAATATGAAAAGAGAAAAAGGAAAAAAAGGAAAAAAAATAAAAGAAACAAGAGATAACTCCTCTGAAATTCAAGAGTTAAAATTGAGATTGGCACACAATCGTAGTTGGATGTTCGCATGACACCCATGGGAACAAGCCAAAACGAAGGGTGTAACCATGATCAATAGTCTCTAATAAATGACGCAAAGTTTGACCACCGTATCCAGACGCATCAAGTTGTTTTGACAAGAAGAGGTAAACATTCTTTTTGAAACTAGAAAGGCACTTTTGAGCAGAAATTTGTGGTATAGAAGAATAAAGTAGGGCTTTGTTAGGAATTATCAAGGATAGAAAGAAATTGCGCTGTTAAGTAATGTTGCTTAGGTGGAGCATTCAAAGCAACCAATCAATGCAAAATTTAGGATAGAAATTGAGCAATATTGCCTTAGTAAAAGATATCTTGAGAACAAGATATATCTAAATTTGGGGGTGTGATAACTTGTAGAAATACAAGTTATTTATACTGTTTTATTTAGATATTGTGGCCAAAAGAAAGGAAAGTTGTGTCAATTGTATAGAAATTAGCTAAGAAATACGAGAATTATAAATTTTCATCAATACACCCACTGACACCATTGCGATGGTAGAAAAGGATATTTCAAGTCTGTTTTGCAGGAAATCAAGTCACCGCATGCGTTCAAGGCTCAAGATAAAAATAACAATGCATCTAAGTTGCATTGCACCCATCATTTAGAAATGAATAGACGATGAACGCAATGACGGTGCATGAGACAATCGATCAAGAGCGATGCGATCAACACAATCTCAACCGCATGCGGTAATAAAAAACAATACCACATGAGGGCAAACGATCGAAGATGTAAAAAGCAACGCAATTGAGGAGGATTCTGACGCGTGTACAGCTGACCGATGTGCATTTCTGACGGTATTGATTGCGTAATAGAAGAAATATTCACTCCACCATTTCTGAAACTGCCTTAACAATAAAGTGGGGACACCAAGTCAGAGAGTCAAAGCTTAGCCTATAAATAGCTCCGGCCATTCCACTGAAAAGGGATGCTTGAATACGAAGAAAAGTGTATATACTGATCTGAGGGAGAGACTAGTTGAGCGACTAATCAGAGTATATCCGGGAAGAATTAAGAGACAAGGCCGAGAGGTGAGTCTCCGGACAAAGAATCCTTTCGACCCCCGCCGTTGATGCTCTGTACGAAGGTCACCACTACCAGACGAGTAAGCCTGAGAGGGAAGCTCTTCTGTTCATCTATTCCACACGCCGGCAAGTAAAACCACCGTCTAAATCTGTGTCAAGACGTTGACACTCTTCTGTGTTTGTTTCTATCTCTTCATCATCACTTGTATTCATCTTCTTAGTCTATCATTCACACCATGTATCAGACGCTTAATCTTAGTATTGAATGTTATGATCATTTCCATTATCATTTCTATGTCTATTTTCGTTCACCCACAATCCATTTTCTCCATGACGTTTTCTTAATCCCATGGGTAATTAGCAAGAATTAAACAAGTAAATTAATTGGGTTAAGGAAATAATTAAGTTTAGTCAAGGCATGCTAGACGAAATCAACATCTTCACATTGTGAAGCAGAAGTGAAGATTCATTCCGCTATCGAGAGAGGGTTGGAAGAATGTGTTAACTAAAGCAGAAGTATCTAAGATGGAAGAACCTGCTTCATCCTCATCCCGTTCAACCATAAGAGATATGGGAACACGCCATACCGGGGGGAGAGATATACGCCAAGGGAAAGCGTAGCCTTAGAACATCTTTTACGCATAATAACAACACTTTGCGACGTTTGTACTAATTATTCTTGCCCCTTCTGATTCATCATTAAGAACTTGCCAGTACGCATACCCAAGTCCTTTAGTCAGTGAAGCTTCACAGCATCTCGAACTCAATTATCATGTTATATCTTGTATCTTATCTATAGGCATACATTAACTTAGGCAATTCTTTCATCGTCAATTGTAATTTTTAACTGCAACTTTAGTTTATTCTGCACAATATGTTACATTACTATATTACGCATTTCACTTATTCCTTACATACGACAACAATCTTATATTAATTAGGGTTAAAAATAACTTCTGAAGCGCCTATAGTCTGCAAATGTAACACAGTTATGAAACAATCCTGTGTTCACCTCGCAAATTTACTACATGGAATGAAACTTGGCATTGAGATAACAACTTATACTTGGTGTTCAAAAATGAAATACAAAGAAGAAATTGTGTACAATGCAATTGGAAATACTACAGCATTTTCATAAATACGTGCATAGCATCTAGAAGGATATGCTATTCGCTAAAAGTGTAATATATAGCTCATACACACAGACATTCCACACTTCCATCTCCATCTTTTCCAGATTCAACCAGTTTTTATGGCAACATGCAGACTTGTATAGATCACATTCATAATTTTTCCCCTATTATCCACTACTAATGCTGTATTTAAGAACGATTAAGATTACAGTCATTGCGTAGCAATTTATGCATCGTTGCCGAGGGACCATGAAGCTTGTAGCAACATATCTATCAACACGAGTAGCCTCATAAACAAGAAATTGAACCTTTTTAAGTTACAAGATTTAGGCGCCGTGTCGAGATTGGTAACGGTTAAGTGTGAGTACTTTTGGTAGCTGGCAAGACGATCTCTTTGTACTGGCTTGTTTATCGCGCGTAAGATGCAGTCTCCGGTTGACGTTTAAGATGACTAGGAGGCACTCCAGATTCTAAGCTGACCCAAAGATTAGTAGTATATTTCGTGGGATAGGGACACATTCAAACCAGATTCGAGCGCCTAGATATTCAAGACCTAGCAGATTGAGAGAATACAAGTTTGAGAAATTGCAATCATTCTCCAACTGGTGTGATTCCCGAGGACGAATATCACTATCTCTCGTCCGTATACATTGTGGAACATGTATACCGAGGAGGAGAACAATGTCGTGTGAATAGACATTATGCATAACAAGCTTGATCGACCAGCGTAACAGTGCTGGATTTAAGCGGTTCTCATACACTAGAAACTTAATCTTTCCGGTTCCAATAGATCTCTGAATTCTATGTATTACATGCTATTCATTAATCCTGTAATCTTATATTGCTTTAATGAACATTCTTGTCAATTCTAATTCCTTATCAATTATATAGATTTGTTTTTATTAGGACTTTAGAATTTGATGCCTTATACAGTCATTTACTGACATAATCTTATTATCCCTAGCTTCTTTCTTCATCCTTGATTCCTTCTTTCTTTTTTTAACTTATTATTCTATTCATATTTAAAAACAATTGTTTACATTCTAATGCAAAATGAAAAAATATCGTGATAATCAATGATTGCTCAAGATGCGCTTTAATAAAAGAGCGCAAACGTATTGAAGAGAAGAACAGTAAACATACACCATATTCTACAGCAGCAGAGCAAAAGAAGATGATCAACTTGATGACTTATTCAGATATTGAATGAATAAAATAAATCGGAATTAATGAATTATTTTGGTACTGAACAAGATTATTTTTAGTTGATCAGATAATAATAAAAATAATAAATATTCATAAGCGAAGAAACAATCACTATTAAAATTAACAGAGTCCATATGAGTTTTGCTAGAGTCAAATTCCATTGATTATATGAATATCCAACTAAAGAAATAACCATCTAATGTTCGAGTTTCCCAATAACGAGTTACAAAAAGTGTGAAAGCCAACTCCAGATATGTATAGTGCGTTGAATGTGGACTTGCGTTACGTCTTCACAGTAAATCATTACTATACTCTACCCGAATTGAGCAAAGTTGTCTAGAAATTAAATATGAGCATTATTTATAAATCGATTGACTTGATGAAGTTACGTACCATAGACCGAGTTAAAAAGAAGATTATAAAATAATTAATAAAAATTGATTTCAATATGAAAAAACAAATAAAATATTATTTTCAAGACCGTATGCCGCCCAATTCTCTCTCAAAGTCAAAAATCATTTTGCAGATGATTGAAATTTCAATTTTGTGCATGATATACTAAACCGGTTGCGCCCATTTAGAATCCTATAAGTTATCTACAAAAGGGTTGGTTGTTACACAAATAAATGAACCGTTACAAGTTAACATATATTTCTTTGTTTAGTACTTTGTGTGTGTGACAAATTGCGCATATACGTTCAAATCATAGACTATCTCAAATAGCTTCTCGTATAAAAGGACCATGACTGAATCCATACGAATAAGAATTTCTATCTTATACTGTCCTAATTTACGATCATGATGAATGGTGAGTTATAAAACAGTTTTTCCTAAAATCTATGGTATATTCAAGGCTGGTTTGCTTTCTTCGATCCTCGAGGAGTCAACCATTGTGTTTATACTAATTTACACTTTTTAAAACTAATTTATTCTCATAAATTAAATTTATTCAATCAATTTTATCTTCTAAATATCATCTCTAACTTCTAGCGGTGTTCTTTTCTAGTGTATTTATCTCTTAATGTTATGTCTAAACACTCTACTTAATTATCTCACACGATGCACTAATAGACTTAGTAAAATTCTAGAGATAACGATCAACACCACTTTCTTACCATGTGCACCCTCAAGAATTACCTTAACGGATTATATTAATGAGCATGTCAGTATTAATGGATGCGTATACTATAATTTCACATATTATTTTTTTTTTATCAATCTATCTAATAAAAAATATAAAAAAATATATAAACTAGAAATATATTAGAGTCTATAAATTTAATATGAATTTATAAATAAATCTTGCCATACATAGAGTATATCTCACAGCTAAATTTGTGATAAACATAAATACATATATAAAAATACTCAAAATCACACAAGAGAGAGATCACTCTTTACATAAGTCTATAACACGCGAATCATAAACTAATCAAGATATGAAAATCTAATCTACATATTTTAATATAATAAAATAAACAATAATATAAATAATAAATGAGAAAATCTAACGATAAGAAGAAGAAATCTATCGCAAAACGCCATAAAGAACTCCTCTTTCACAGAAACTAAAGACTGCCAATGATATAATGAATACATGCCAATACTTCTAATAAATTAGGTATAAAAATCCGAAAAAGTTCAGATGTTAACTCAAAACGATATAATCAGAAATCAAAAGTCAGCAGCTCTAAAGAATCACAAAAGTGGATATACTTTTATAGCAAATGGTTTATGTCCACAAAGCGCGTCATATTAAAAATCTGTTCAGGAATACAACCTGTAAAAACCTACTCGAGAATTCAATACTTTACCAACTGTTATCAGTCCTTGAAAAAAATAAAATCATTATGAACAAAAGTAAATTTAGAGAGTAGAGTATAAAAGTATTATTAAAAAATACCTTCAATAAATTTAATTGAAAATGGCGACCAACCTTAAACTAGTGGAATCAAATTTATCACACGCATACTCAGTGGTTTAAGCAAACACAAATGTAGGTACTAGCGTTTCTACCAATCGAAAAGCACCCTATAGATGTATAATACTTATAGAGTTATCTCCTTATACGGGTAATAACATATCGTGACAATAAAAGGAAAAGCCACTCTGGTGTCAAGGTGGAAATAGACCACGAAAAATTAGAGCAGCAACAGCACTTAATAAAAGCCACACTAAAGATATTTAATTGGACACTCAAGTACTCGAATGACGGACGGCTTAATCAACAAAAAATAAAAAATGATGAAAAGTGGTATGGATCGAGAAGAAAGAGAAGAATAATACAGCAGTGAATAAAAAATCACATAGCGGGTATCAGGAACAAATAGACACAGACCAGCATAGAGGAGCGCGACGAAACAATGCAGTAAACTCTAGTAACACCCTATACGGCCCATTGGAGTCAAAATACTGAACAATATATATATATGTTAAAAACAACTAGTATAGGAAAGATATATCAAACAATCGATGCCATTTAGACAAAAGAATTGCACGCAAGACGTTGATTAGCAACAATAGTAGCCACTCTTAAGTGCCCATCAGAAATTCAAAGAGTCACAAAGCATTAAACGAGCAGTGAGTCAGACTCGCCTCTTCAAATATATATATGACTAATTCGAGAATATGACATATTAAAGAGCCTTGAGATCCTCTTCAATCAAACACATGTAAAAACACAATAACACATATCAATATACGTATCGCCAAGATAACACAATGGACTAAATCAGGATATTATACTAAGAGCGATCACTTAGCTCTCTTTCACTCATTATTATCATCACAATCAAGTAAAACCTAATACATACTATAATTCTCACATTGTATTATCTAATCCTACACTTAAATTCGTGCAATAAACTTCTTCTTTTGTCGTACAAATACAACCACAATACATAAACACATGCAGTACATATTGCGAGCACAATCAAGAGGATCACTAACATTTTTTTTCATTAACAAGATTTCTTACGCAACTTCATTTTATCGTTTAAACTAAGAGAATTATTTTCCCCGATATATATTGCAACTCGATGTATGTGCGCATAACGTAGAAGTAAATCTATCACAAGTAGGTCAGTCACAAAAACTAAGTTATATTACTCCTATATAGTAAAAAATAACAATGTAGAGCGTAACTATCCATATGCCAATGCGGATTGATGATGGCAACATCCGTGTTTAGTTAGAACTCCACGTACATCTAAATCTGGGGATAATTACGAAAACTATAGTCTGACACTACGTATGTGCTCTATGGAGTTCGATAGTTCATATATGTGTACACTAGTGTTGTAACCTCAGTCGACGTCACTGGTCCTAGGAAACACTTTCGGCTTGTACCAAACAGACCGTATGTCTCGTAAAGTGTTCAATTCATATGTTCTGTGTTTTATTATCTTTCTATGTTTAGATGTGTAAGCATGTGTAAAATTCATTCGAGTCTGTTATGTCTACATATCATTCTTCCGATTCCTTTTGTATTAGTTTTCAAAAAGTCCTTTTATGATATCGCATACATAGAATTTATTCAAATAGATAACATCAGTTAGCTCTTCACACTAAAAGAAATTGTTATATCAAAATTGATAATTTACGATTTGAGTTTAAGAGCAATTCATTCCTCTAATGTATACATATCTTACAGTAGAAAACTTCCTCAATATGTATAAACCAAATCTAGAAATGTATTTATAACTACCACGTATCGAGCTAACCTTATTTCTTCGAATACGATCATCCACGTAGTAAACTATACATTTCAATTGAGGTTCATTGTAGCGACTACCAGATACTTGATTATAATAATCGAATAGTCCTGTAATTACTTGTATTTGGTTTAGATAATCTGGTTTCTAGTCGAAATTGTGTATATAAGAACAAGAACAGTAAGTTCGCCTCTATAGTCGTACAGAAGATAAACTCAATTGTCGAGATTCATTAGAAGTATTCGGTTGTTTTATACGAGATTCTAAAGCGAGAGTACAAGTCAATAATATAACCCAACGTGCAGAGATAGATCTTTAAATAAAAGTACGCAGAATAATATTTAACCACACTAGTCTAAATGCGAAGCACTAGCGGGAGGAGAATTCTAACTAACAATACCCCAAACATTAATAAAAATAGAAACAAAATTTATTATCTATTTACTTGCTGGACTAATCAGGGGTACAGACACAACCCTAGAGATTTCGATCAGTTGGATGGCGCAGAACGACAGAACTTTCTATTAATGCGTTGAAACGTGAAGACGAAGCCAAACCTTAATGTTGATCGACTTGTGATTCTCATAATGGCAACATCTCGCTGACTATTTTCATCGGTAAAAATATGAGATCGACACATTTCAATATCAGATAAAAGAAATAATAAAAAAAAGAGACATTCCTTATATACACATTGAGAGCAGATATAAGAGACTACGTTACTAGAAGAATAAAAAGAATAGAAATTAAGAGACAAATTTCTTAATTCTTTTAATATATAATAATTTGTAATTTATACATACTTAAAAGCAATTCCACACTCACAATAGACCCTATTTAGAATACAAAATTAATTATAACCTAGAAAAATAAACCCTTAACCTAGTAGCCTTTAACATAAATATTAATTAAAATGAAAAGGGTAGAAACAAACAACTATATTTAAAATATAAAAATAGAAAAATTTATCTAAATTATATTGTAAAAAGCAAAAGTCAAGAGAAAAAACGCATAGAATGTAAATTGAGTATCTTTTATAAAATTGAAAGAAACACCCAAATGCAACGTAAATAAGATTAATAAATCTTAATATAAAAATATATATTTAGATTAGGCATATAATACAACATTTTCCTCACTTAAGAACT
>NW_024064106.1:20204-28543 GCF_009727055.1 Benincasa hispida | reverse complement strand
AGCTCATGAAAGTCATAAAATCATTACGCGAAATTTCATAATATGCCTATAGGATTATTAATTTTGTTATATCTGACAATATAGTATCTGTGGAACAAAAAAGAGAACCTGCAAATAGATGAAGAAGATGAAAGAAGAGAGAAAATTATTTCGTCATATTCTCAAAGAAGAAAATGTCGCAATATAGTTTATTAATTTGGGCTGTAAAATTTCCGATTGAGAAGGTTTAAATACTAAAAAATTACATTAAATTCCATCCATAAATTTATTTCATTTTATAAATATAGTAAAGTTCAATAAATTCAACACCCATGCATGACGTTTGCATTTATGTAAAATAGTAAAGATTTTTTATTTGTGATATACGGTTCGTGAATTAAATTTGGATTACGTTAAACTTTTCTTAAATTTTCGTATACTTTTACTATTCTATAATATAGGATAGTTATTGAAAATTAATTTGCTTCCTATCTATATTTTGTATAAAAAATTTTAAAATTGTAAACCACTTCTCATGATGTTCGAAAAAATCTCCATCAACAAAGCCATATATCCTATCTCTCTTCCATTCATTAAATAGTTGAACTTTTTCAACCTAAAATATGAACATGGGACACATTGTGTAAGTCACGGACAATCATGAAAGTAAATTCCGCATATCTAGCTCTTTTTATTAGAAGGTTAACTAGAAAAAAACTACCAATATTTTATACTTTATAAAAAAATTAAATGTGCAATTTATATCTTTATTTTCATGTTAATTTCAATATTCTAATGCAGTTAATCATTTATTTTGTTGAGACCAAAACAATTCAGAGTTGTTAAGATTATTTGGAAAGATAAAGATCATGAGGCACTAATTGGAGCTAAATTGAGCAACTGAGTCATAAAAGATGAAGTCTAAACCAAAAGACTCATTATACAACCAACTCCACAAATTCTAACTAGGTTATAATGACATTCATAGAATTTTAAAAAGAAAATTGGTTAATCATTTTAATATAAAATAAAATATTAAAAAAAAAACAAAACACCACTAATATAATTAAGGAATGCTAAAAAAATTAATTCGGGATCACTAAAAATGTAATGAGAAAAAAGATATAAATTAAAACTTCTACTTGAAGGTACAAAATAAAACCATCCAAAAATCTTCAAAACTGAAACTATGCCGAAGGAATATCTTCCAATTAACATAAATTCATCAAGTGTCTAGTACACTCTTTCTCTCACCTTAAAAACAGTATAAGAACACAACGATAAGAACTATTAGGATATAGTTATCACATCAAATGAATGCTCCATACCTAGACAATTCTAAACTTGTGTACTCAAGTTCAACAATGTATGGCCATTTGAGTGAACAAGTAACATCCTACCGTTGGTGATACATCATACAGAACTTGGTGATTATGAAACACACACACTATTATCACGATCCGTGGCCACACAAAACTGGTGGACGCAAAGGCATACAAACTGGTGAACCCAAACGCAATCTAGGGTGTATATATCTACTGATGGAAGGATAATTATCACTAAATTGATCTAGCATGCAATATGCAATAAAAGAAGTCCCACAATATAGAGTCGTATCGTAATAACTCATGAAATTCATAGTTTTCTAACGAAATCTCTTCAGTCGTAAGAAAGATAATATGTGAACTTTTCCAATGTTGCTTAGCCAAGTCGATATATAATTTCATGGCATAAGGATTTTTCAGTCGCAGGGTGATTTACGATGAAATGAAGCCCAAATAATATCAAAACATAACAACTTATTTACATCAATAAAATTTGCATCAAATCCTAAAACATAAACCAAATTTCACGTTTAACATTTAAGTCTTAATTCCCAAATACTGATTCTCTGAAACTGTATGTAAACAATGTACCAAAGGGTAATTTGGTCGAAATTCACTTCCAACTTTCCAATTCAACAAGAATCCAAATTGAACACGAATTTAAGGGGTAAAATCCAAAATTACAAGAAGATAAGTGAATCCAAAGGGTTTTGAAACCTTAATACTTACCAAAAGCATACCAACGTTCTTGAACTTATTGGATAGTATGCAAACGACCTCCAAAAATGTGAATCAAGGATTTGAAACATTATGGGTCAATTAAATTTAGTCTAAAAAATTGTAAAACCCATACCTTACTTTTACTTTTTAATTATATTTATTGTTTTAGTTAAGAAAAGTAATTTGGTTAAATATTTTAGCTAGATTTGAATTGTGGGTTTTGATGTAAGAATAAGTTTGAAGAATGAAAAATGTCTAAGTTGGGGAACTTAGCTCTCGGATACTTATTAATCTAGCCTTGGAAAAATAATTTTTGGCTATGTGTTGGCCGGGAAGAATGGTGGTTGAGCATTGAGTAAGCCTAAGGCAGGCACAAAGTAAATGTCGTCGAGCGTCGAGTATAAACGATCAAGGAAGGGTCGAGCATCAAGTGTACGCGATTAAGGAAGGGTAGAACGTCGAGTGTGAGCGATCGAGGAAGGATTGGGCATCGAGTATGATCAATCAAGGAAGGGTCACGCCTTGAGTACAAGGGATCGAGTTAGGAACGTGCATCGGGAAAGCCATTTAGCATCGAGCATCCCATCGAGTATCGATTCCTTTCCATCGAGTATTCAGTAGAGAGCCATTGAAATTTTCATCGAGTACTAACCCTTCTCCATCGAGTTTTTCACAGCGAGGATCGAGTTTGCTCGAAACACTCAATTTTAAAATTTTATTTTAGTTATCTGGAAAGATGGCTTAATCTGGCCCTTAAATCTCACCTAGTAGGTAGAGGGGCTTTAGAAGATTTAAGCAAAATATCTGGGCGTTATAAGGTAGGTAAGAAGAATTCAGAATCGTTCTGGACGATTCTTCGAGAATAGAGTCACTTGAGTATGTGGAAAGGATCTATAGTCTAGTTCTTTAATCAAACATTGGAAAGGAGTTCACCACGAAAGAGGCTAGGGGAACGGAAACGGATAAAGTTCGTTTCTCAGCCTTTCTGTCACCGACGAAGAATCGTAGATCTAGACCGAACACTTGAATTTTGAAGCTAAAATTTTAAGGTATTATTGTTAACACCATTTTAAGCGAGTTTGTAGAAGGAACTTTTGTAAGATAAGGTCGGGGGTTCGAGTTACATATTTTGGAATTTAAACATGGAATCTTTTTTCAAGCAGGAAGTTGCGGTTCAGGTCCATCAGGAGAGATTTAAAGTCCCAGGTTAAACCATAAGGAGTTTTACGCTGAAACTCTGATGTAACATTTTTAACAAAATTCTGAACATGTTTTGAAAAAGGAACTTTCTTAGATGATTTATGGTTTTCAAGTTACTGACGTTAGAAGTTGAATCTCGAAATTGTGGGTGAACAGGCAACTTCTTGCTAAGTATGAGCTTGGTTAAAAACAGTAGTCTCAAAAGGGAGACCAAAGTAGTAACTAAAATTATTATTTTTATGTGTAGGAGCGACTTCTATTGGAGAGGCCTACCAAGCCTAGGAAAAATTCAAGCCTAAAAACCCATGAGTGACTAAATATTTTTTAAAAACTATATATATAAAGAACATGTGTTCCAAATGAATTTTATACTAACGTTCATGGGTTTTCAAAGCAACTAAAATTTATACTGAGTCTGTTCTCAAACTCTATCTACACATACAGTAGATAGTTAAACTGATACTAGTCATAAACACTTACTCTCCTGCGTTCCCTATGCGCACATAGATCCCCGCTTATGTGCTCAGAAGCTAGGCCTATCAACCCTCTGACCATCTCATATGAGGTTCTTCTCATAGGTTCAGGAGCTAGACCTCTCGGTCCCCTGACCATCCCGTGAGGTTCTGCTCCGCGCTCAGGAACTAGGTCTTGCTACTAATGCATGCCCTTCATGATCAACACATAACTTCCTCCAAATCTACCCTCTAACACTCTTCCTAATATTTTTCAAGAGGATTTTGGGTTATGAATTGAAGAGACACTTTGCAGTGATGTTTATAGGCTTTAGGAATTGATCCTCATCATCTCACAAAGCCTCCAACGCATGACACCTCATTCTTTAGCAAATTTTGAAGTATCTGCACCATGCTTTGCCACCACCTACTTCCTTGCCATTCACCTACTTCCATGCCACTTACCTACTTGCACGAATTTTTAGTTGTCTTCCTCATGCATAAATCTCCCTTGCATGAAACTCTATTTGTCCACCATCTACTAACTCAAGCTCAACCCCTTCTAGGTTTAGCCACTTGTCAAGGTGAATCCATCAGCCTTGTGTACCGCAAGCCTCAATAATGCATAAACACTTGGCCCATCGTCTAGTTCATCGTGTAGCTCTTACACTCATCGAATAGCTTATCGCCTAGTAAATCTCTCGTTGTCGCTAATCATCTAGCGCCCGTGCCCATTGCATAGCACTTAGGCCCAATCACATAGCTCCATTGTCTAGTGATCTCTCGCTGTCGCTTATCACCTAACGGTCTTGCTGTCGCTCATCACGTATTTCTCGCTGTCACTCATCGTGTAAACCTTGAATCCTACATTCTTTACATAAGTATGTTTAGCCATGAGGATATTATGTTAAATAAGTAATAAGGGAAATTTATGGTTTAATACAGAGAAGTAAGAAAGAAGAAGAGAAGAAGGAAGAAAACAACAAAACAAGAATGAAGAAGTTAGGTTAGAAAAAAAATTAATTAATTATACTTGAATTAAATTTTCTCGGCCGATAGCACTAAACTCATTAGTGGGCAAGGTGGCAGTCGATGATTTCATGCATGAGATTGTAGCCACTTGAATAAAAAGGAAGAAGAAGTTCAAAGACTCAGTTTAGAAAACTGACTCGTGCGATCCAAGTGAAATTGGTGCCATTTGAAAGCTGGAAGAGTCTAGTTCTCGGATTAATCGGGGCCAGTAGTAAATATTGAAAGCTTCATGCCAAACCACGACGAATTTAGTGCTGAAATTTTAAGGTAAGATAGTTAACTAAATTTTGAAAAAGTTTGTAGAAGAAAGTTTCTTGAAATGATTTCTGAATTTCGAGTTATAAATTTTGGAATTTGAAATAGGAATTTGTTGCGTAAGTAGGCAGTTGATTGGGTAGATCAAGCAAGCTGCTCACCCAAGGGAGCGAGAGCGAGATAAGGATTGTGTAAATCTCTCTGGTCACTCAAATCTCGTTAATTTCGGCCTAGTCTCACTAAAATTTATGCTAAGTCTTGCTAATAATGGTAAGTCTCGCGAAGAATGAAAAATCTTGCTAGTTTTGTGCCTAGTCTCTCTGATTTTCATGCTAAGTCTTGCTCTTAAGATGATCTTGCTAATGATGATCTTGTTGGTGAAGATCTCGCTAGTGACGATCTTGCTAGTGTTGGTCTCGCTAGTGATGATCCCGCTAGTAAAGATCCCGCTAATAAGCAAACTATTTGAAGCATCTTGATGAAAATTCTAAGGAATCTAACAAGGAATTATATTGTTTCAGGCCAAGAGGAGCTAGGAGAAGCCTACAAACCATTAAGAGCCCATATGAGTAGTGAGTGACTAAAATAAACTTAATGTTTTCCATGTTTTGTGCATAAAAAACCATGAGATTTCAATGATATTTGATGATAAGTTTATATGTTTTCAAGCAACCAAGTTTTATGAATTGCATAGCATTTTTTCTCCAGCACGTGTATGTTTTATCGCATGCCAAGGTTATATGTTAATTCATTATAAAATCTAAGTATCTATGATGAAGCATGCATTTTAAAGATAAAAGCTATGTTTCTACAAATGCTATGCTAAGGGCTATGATTGAATGATTCTTAATCTATATGTTTTTTTCTTAAGCATGATATGTTTAGTAAGCCGGATACTGAAGGTATAGAAGGTATCCAAAAAGTACCTAAGTTGTTGACGGTACTTAGAAATTCCACATGCACATAGGTAGTTCTGAATGAGAGGCCGAAGTATGGGTCTCCTAGGCCATATACCAGCAACCCGAGGCCGAAGTATGGGTTTCTTGGCCAGATACAGACGTTTTGAGTGATGCGTTATTTTATGCGATGAAATAATGGTAGGGATTGCGTTGATGGTAAATGCATTGAGCATGCAAGTTTTCTCAATAAGATCCAAGTATAAATCCTACTGAGTTGCCTAGTAAGCCCAGGGTCGAACTTAGGGACTAAGGAAAACAATATGTGATGGTAATTTTTAGATTACTTTGCGGTAACAATTAAATCAATGGTTTGGTTGATTTGTTGTTTAAGGTATTAAAAGTAATTATGCGACAGATACACTGAGTATGCAGAGGAATGGGTTGAGAAAGTCTTTAGCTATCGTTTCCCGAGAATGCATGCAAGCTATGCGATCATGCTACACTCATGCGACCGCAACTCATTTTCCAATGCAAATGAGATTACTCCTAATTTTAGGACACATGCGATGAATGCGATAATATCTATAGAGCTTATTCCTAAGTCTCTACTTCTTGGCTATGCGATGATGTGAAATGCACACAAGGACAAGGTGACCGCAGACAATCATAACCTATCTCTACGGTGCATGCGATGTGTTAATAGAAAACATAACTTATTCCTAAGTTTCTATCTCTTGATTATACGTTTCTAATCTGACTCTCTCAAGCCTAGATTCTAATATGACTTTTCCAAGCCTAGATCCTATCCTTAGACTACCCTCCCAAGTATCTCTAATGGATGAATGACACATACATAATACAAGATAATGAACCTAGTTGCGTCCTTAATGTGATTGACAAACTTGCGATGTTTTTACTTTTTACTCTTTCTCTTTCTGCCTCATTCATAATATTTGCCAACGCATTCATCGATACTTTTGTAACAACTTTACAGCCAGTCCTGGACCCCTGTATCATGTATCATTTATCATTAGTAGCTAGGAATTTACTTTATCAACGTATTTTTACTTTCAGCGCCATTTATATTTCGTACAAACCAAAATTCTTTATTCATTATTAAAACCGGTCGCATGTATCACATAAGTATCGCAATTTAACGACAACAATCCCGTGTTCGACCTCGGATCATTCTGAGAAACTTGCATTGGAATTATACTTGGTTTCTGTGCAAGGAAACTTGTGACACGCACTACTTTATCGCAATCTACGAGCATATCACTATCAACGCATATACTTAGAAACGTAGTATCGCATAAAATTATCTTTATCGCAAAAGCACTTGATCGTATTAGAGCATCATTCATTCATTCATCAGCGTAGTAGTAGATAACATTCCATTCGTATCCTCACAAGTTTATGGCAACATGAGTTTGTAGCATAAGATCTATCATCACAGTGCATGCATAATAATCAATAGATAGAGATTAATTCAAATTCTTAGTCAACAAGTTTATGGCGTCGTTGCTGGGGATTGGTAATGGTTAATGTTGAATATACTTTGTGGTATTTTGCAGAACAGATCTCTGTTGTACTGTCTGTTTATCGCGAAGAGCAGGCTAACGATTTATGGAGTATGGAACTGATCTAGAATTCGAAGCTAACCCAAAGATCGAGCGTACTTTTCCGCGAGGCGACGTCAGAACAGATTTAGGCGAAGAAGTGCAAACATGGCAAACAACAACGAGAGGCCGAAGGAGATCAAAGGGTAAATCGGCCAGCGCAAGATCATATCTTTCTTGCTGTTGACCGCAATATCCCCATGAGAAACTTGCGGGCTTCTTGCCAGAAATTTCATGACCAATGGTTGAGAAGACGCACGCCTTGAAATAAAGTCGATCATGGCGTCCACCCTGAAAGAATTAGACTTTACCTCTTCCCATACACACTGAGGATGAGGCAAATGAAATCATGTCATGGGACAAGTTGGTAGATCGGTTCATGAAGAAATTATTCCTTCCAGCAGTCAATACAAGGAGACGAAAGGATGTGCTGAATTCGAGCAAATGGATAATGGGACTCTAAGCACTGCTTGGGTGCATTTCAGAAGGTTGGTGAAAAATTGTCCGCATATCGGGATTCCAATTGCATTTGATGGAGACTTTTTATAACGGCCTTAATCAATCAATGCAAGTCGTTGCTGATGCCTCCGCAGTGGGAGGATTCATGGATAAGACCTACACGAAAGCCAAGGTCATCCTTGATCGCATTTCGCGAAACACAGATGACTGGGTGGATGACGGGTATGGGGAAGCGGCCCGAGAGTAGAAGAAATGATAATGCCATTGTACAACGGATACAATGACAACCTGGCGCACAAATGGCCGCGGTGACCTCTCTCCTTCAAATGATGGCAATTAATCAAGGTGCCCTCTCTCAAAGTTCAGCGCAACCAAATGCGCCGGGCGAAGTGGCCGCGA
>NW_024064106.1:0-20179 GCF_009727055.1 Benincasa hispida | reverse complement strand
CGGCCCAGAGAATAAAGATCTCAGGTTATCTAACTAAGTACTTCTCATCCCGTTCGATAGATTTTGCTACTCATGCGTAATGTACAAAGAGTGAACATATATAAAGATGCAGTTTCCATTTCTATAAATAAGTCATAGATACAAAATGACAATAGAGGGTAGAGAGCCTGGTAGCAATTCCTTGCTTCCCAAGGCTTTTACACTTTGTTATCTCTATTCCGCCCAAAAGATGTTCTTGCTTCCGCAAGAGTCACCTGTCTCTTGTTCGACGATTCCCAACACTCTTCCAAGTTCACCGGAACGTCTTCTGTGTATAATCTCCCTTCACTCGCTTCCGCTTCTAAGTAAAAGAAAATTATGAACAAGACTACTTCTATCTATAGGGAAAATTCTCTAAACTGAACAAACTCCTTCACTGAAGGTGGCTTTTGGTATTTATAGACTTCAGGGTGAGAAACTTCTTCTCTCTTGTGATTGCACTGATGGGATGACATTAATTCTTTCTCTGATGTGCCGAATATTTGTCACCGAAAAGTTGAGTGTACTTGCTACATGGTCGTTAACGGCTTGTCAACTTAATTTGGAATCGACCGTCATTAGCTTTCTGTCCCATTGATAACTTGTAAAATACAAGTTATTTATACTGTTTTATTTAGATATTGCGGCAAAAAAAGAGAAAAAGTTGCATCGATAATATAAGAATTGGCTAAAAAATACAAAAATTATGAAATGTCTAAAACACCCAACTTAACACCATTGCAATGGCGAAATAGGATGTTTCAGTCTCTTTTTGCAGGAAATAGGTCACCACATGCGTTAATGGCTCGAAGACAAATGTACAATTATCCTTCATATCGCCATCAATCAAGAACGAAGAGATGATCAACGCAATGACGGCGCATCGACAATCGATCAAGAGCTTTAGTGATCAACACATTTCAACGCATGCGGTAATCAAAAAACAACACGCATGCGGCGATAGACAAGATTGAAGAGCAACAAATTTGCAGACGATTCTGATAAGTGTACAGCTTTTAGTTGTGCAATTCTTACGATTGATCTGTAAAGAAAGGAATTTTCCATTCCGCCATTTCAGGAACTACCATAATTAGACAGTGGGGACCACAAATTCAAAGAGCCAAGGTCTCGCCTATAAATAGCTTCCTCAAATTCGTGAAATACATACATACATAGTTACAAAGATATACTGATACGAGAGAGAGGCTGGTCTGAAGCGACGTCAAAGAGTAAATCAAGAGAACTATGAGACAAGCTGAGAAGTGAGTCTCCGAGCAAGAATTCTTCCATTCCGAGGTTAAGCTCTGTGCAAAGGGTCAATTCTACCGGGAAAGCAAGCCTGAGAGAGAAGCTTTCCTCTCCACCACATCCACACACGGCAAGCCGAGTGATTTAAGTGTGCTCCCTGTATCATATCGAGTGCTCAGTGTACAAAAATCAAGTTTTTTCAGCCACATACAATTCTAATAAGTTGCATCCAATGTAGAGAGGGCCATGCAGTAGAGATGTGCCCATCAAACCGCAACAAGTGTTTGCTATCTAGAAAAACCCTTACAGCAACACTTACAATCCAGGTTGGCAGAATCACCCTAACTTCAGTTGGGGAGGGAATCACAACCAAGAGAGCCAGAGTAACCATCAGAACAACAATTCTGGGAGTCGAGGAAATCCTCCGCCTTTTCACCAGAATCAGAATCAGAGTCATCAAAGGAAACTGCATAACCAACCGTCCTCATCGAACACCTCTGTGAATTCGTCATCATTGGAGTCCCTGCTGAAACAGTATATTGAGAAAAATGACGTAGTCATGTAGTTGCATGCGTCTTCAATAAGGAACTTGGAGATCCAAATCGGGCAATTGGTAGACGAGTTTTGCAACAGAACACCGAGAATGCTACCAAGTAACTCAAAAGCCTCGGGATCTCATGAGAAGAAACAATGTCCTTGATGACATTGCGTAGGCAAGCTTGACTGCCTACAGGGGTGTGGATTGCGGTAATCCTGAGAAAATTTTCTTTCAATCCACATCTCTAAAATCTATGTTTAATTGCATTCTTTATTGCTTTCCTTTAATTGTTTTCTGCGGTGCATTATTTATTGCTTTCTTAAAATAGCTTTTACTGTTTTATGAATTCCTTCAAAATGAATTCAATTGCGTTATTTCCATGCTTTGTTCAATTTCCTTACTTTTCTGCATTAGTTGCGTTGTTCTTGAAATTGATGTGAATGACTAAATAAAAAGAAAATGAACACCACAAAGTCTTATCAACTTGCATTGTTGATGAATTAAAAATAATAATAAACATCTGGTATGCATTGCGATGATGGGTGCATCTTGTGTTAACAAGATACACTTTGCGTCCATCTCACACATATGCATTGCGCTGAGGGGTGTGTTGCGCGCGTATGTGTTCTACGCCCGTCCTTAGCGAAAAGGCACTATGTCGAGGTACTGTTGCGCCAGTAGAAATACCGTGCACCCATCTTCCAGAAATTTGTTGAGTTGAGGGGTGTGTTGCACTAATACATGCATTGTTGCCCGTCCTCTGCAAATATGCATTTGCGTTAATGGAGGCATTGTGTTAATCTTTAACCTTGCGCCCATCCAAATAAAACACAAAAGATAAATTCTTTTTGCAAAGAGAATAGTCCAATCGTTTAGGCTTCGAAGGAAATGATGACTTAGCAGATGAAAGGATGTCCTAATTCATAAATGTGAGAAGCGTGGCGGTAGGCTTTTTGAGTTCCTCGAAGCTTGCCACACAGAATTTGCGTTCGGCCCATCAAGGCCCAACCTATAAATTCCTTCCTCCTATATCTTAGGACGTCTATTTGAATCTTTTGCAAAAACGAAAACCCTAGCGAATCCTCTGCATACCCAGACCTTTGAACTTTCTTCCTAAGTCCTAAGAACTTTCCCAAATCTTTCACTCACCACAGCCATGGCCGATCAATCTTCCCATTCATCTTCCTTACCTTCATCACCTTCCCCAGCCCAAGTCACTGCAAGAGAGGCGGCATTCCTCGCAGCAAGTCGCTACCTCACCGCCCAGCTGAAACCCATCCCAAGATTCGTCGGAAAACCTCAACAAAAGCCTGTTGTAGCCAGACCACTCCAAATCCGAGAGGGACAGAGCATGAAGAGTACCTTACTCCCAACACTGTCATCCGAAAGTGAGAAGAAGAAAAGAGATGACAGAGAAGTGTTTAGGAGCATCCTGAGCAATATGGAGAAGGAGGGAGGGCTACCCGAAGCTGGAGTTGTTAATCAGCCCTTGCCTTCGAAGGAAAAGATGGAAGAAGCTTCGAGAAGAAGTGCCCTGGCCGTTTCGAATCCTAAGGAAACTGTTCATACAGAATCCTATGAGGGACACACTAAGGTTGCTTTGGAGGAAGTGGAAGTGGAAAAGCAGCCTAAAATGGCTGAAGAGAAGAAGAAAAAGAAAAACAAGGAGAAGAGGGCAGAAGAAGATGAAGAAGCCAAGCAAAGGAAGGAAAAGAAAGAAAGGAAATCGAGGGAACGCAGGCGAGAAGAGAAGTGCCTGAAGAAGAAGGAAGAAAAGAGGAAGAGGGCTGAGAGCCCGGATTTCGATGGAGAATCCACCACCGCAAGGGTGGATGAGGAGGTGCCAATGCAACAAAGAGAATCAGCACAACCTCAAGAGGTATGAACGCAAATAAGAACGGTTGCAACTAACGACTAAGAGGATCCAGACATCAACCCTCTTATGCGGCATCGCAAGGAGAATGCGCCGCAAGGGTCAACAAGCGACCCACAATTTTAGCAAAGTGTAGTAGAAGAGAAGGAAAGGAGAAAGAGAGAGGAAGAAGAAAAACAAGAAAAGATGTTACGAGCACAATAAATCATCACAGAAGGAAATCTGGGAAGAAAACTACACGATGAAGAAGTGCGCCGTAACAATGCAATTTTGGCAGAAGAAGAGAGAATAAGGCTCGAGGAGGAACAGCGCATATTGCTAGCCTCGGAGCAATTTGAAAGACAAATGAGAGAAGAAGAAGAGGAAGAAAAAAAGAAGAAGGAAGAGAAGGAGAAAAGGTGCAAGGCAAATGTGTAGTGCATTAGAGAGAAGAAAAGTAAAGAAATTGCAGAGTGGGAAAGGGAAGAACATCGCAAGGAACGAGAACGGAGACAAAGACAAAGATCTCACCTTGGGTTGGCAAAAGATAAGGGCAAAGCGAAAGTTGAAAGTAGTGAGCCTGTGGTGACCAAAGGACACCCATCAATGAAGAAGAAGAATGATGATATGATGATGGAAATGGGTTCTTTCCTACACCAACGCCACTACCGAATTTAATTAAAAGTGTTGTGTTGAAGCATGGGTGGGAAACATTCTACCAGTGCCCATCCATCGTAATCCCAACGATAGTGAGAGCTTTCTATAATGGACGACTTCATGGCACCAAAGATGCAGTGATCATGAAAGGGGAGACAGTGCCCTTTAGCACAAGGGACATCAACGAGTTATATCAGATGAAGGACATCCCGAATGCACCGGATAACAAAATTATTGATGATCCCTCCGAAGAAAAAATGGAGGATGCGCTGAAAATATTAATGCAATCGGGCACTTAGTGATCGGTATCTTTAAAAGGCATCAAAACCCTGGCGTCCAACAAAACGCTTCCGAAGCGCACCTTTGGGGTATACTTGGTGAAGAGGTGACTCATCCCTACCTCTCATGACAAAACAGTTTCGAGGGATCGAGTAATGGCCGCATATTGCATAGCACACAACATTCCAATCGACGTGGGCCAATTGATCGCAAAGCAAATCCGAGGTTTTGTGGGGCGTGTAAGAGGCCAGTATTTCTTTCTTTGGATAGTTTCGAGCTTAAGCCTCTCATTGGATGTAGGTATTGAAGAGGAACCAATGCAAGAAGTCCATGGTCTCATCAACACCAAGATCTTGAGAATGCTTCTCAAAGACTCCCCTCATTGCCCCAAGATTCCACTAAAAAGGCCCATTATAGATTTGAATGCGCTGTAGCAGCCAAAGCTCATGAAGCAGCGCAAAGTTGAAAAGGCAAGGAAAAAGTCCAAGAGCAATCACTGCAAGATCAAGTATCCTTGGATCCCTTACCTTTGATTATTCACCCTCTAAGCCCACCTACCAAACCCCTTTCCCCACTCCCATAACACTTTATAAATATCCTCCTCAGTACCGATTCACCCAACGTATTTCTAGCAGCATCCTCCTCCCCTCCACTTTCACCGCATTTTTCTCCTTCACTGCCGCATGTTGATGACCAACACGATTTGGGTGAAGGCACTTCTGCTCAACCCCAAAACGTTGATGGCAAAACATCCCAGGCGCAGCCCACCACCGCAACCCTAGCTGCTGACTTAGCAGAGATGCATTCTCTTCTCTCTCATCAACAAGAATTCTTCTGCCAACGAATAACGGAGTTACAAGAGAGCCAAACAGAGGTATAATGCAGTGTTGCGATAACCCGGCAGGTGCTAATCAGCATTCAACAAAATATTTACACGATCCACCTAAACCAAAGGAAAATGGCATAGCGCAACCATGAGTACTTTAACTTTTTGACAGCCTATTTACATGGTCCCATGGTGCCTCCGCATTTATAGCAACCTCTGCATTTTGAAGAAGCTCCTTGAGTGCCTCCACAAAATCCTCCTCTTGAGCCCCCGCCGCAACTCTAAATTTGGGGGTGTGCCACCTTCTCAATAAATCTGCAATTTTTCGTTGCGGTCATTGTTTTGTTTTTATTTCATTCATTATTCTTATGTATAGAAGCTATACCTTGATTTTTTGTACATGCTTAAATTTTGTGTTGCGATAATTGTAATTATTTGTATACTTGGTTAATTTTAATACAATTGAGTAACTATTCATTCCGTATGCGTTAGCCTCTTTACTTATCATCCTTTGTCAATTAGTGCGATGTTTTTATCTTATATTTTGCGTTATTAATTCCGTTGCCATGATGAGTAGTATGCATACCATTAGCAACATTTCTCACACTTTGCACTCTCTAACTAACACTTAGATAATTCATAGCAATAGCACTGCTTTACCTTTTCTACTTCAAGACTCTGCTCAAACCTTCTTTTCAAAATTTTGACTAAGTGTTTTGTCTTTTCTATCTAAAACAACGCAATGAGGACCTTGCACATCTCTAAATTTGGGGGTGGGGAAGGTCTGAGTAGATGCGATCAAGCGGATGCGGTCATCATTAGGAAAATATGTTCATCATAAAAAAAAAACATACAAACTCCAATGTCAGCGTAAGGGAAAATCCCAACCTGATAAGAGTTAAGTCGTGAAAGGAACCTACTCGTAGTTGGATGTTCGCATGACACCCATGGGAGCAAGCCAAAACGAAGGTGGGTTTCCATGATCGACTCAATATGAAAAGAAAAAAAACAGAGAAAGAGAAAATAAGAATATAAGAGAAAACTCCTCTGACAAGCAAAAGTAAAGCTTAGTTGAAAATCAAAAGTTGAAGTTGAGATTGACACACAATCCTAGTTGGATGTTCGCATGACACCCGTGGGAGCAAGCCAAAACGAAGGGTGTAACCATGATCAACAGTCTCTAATAAAATGACGCAAACCAGACCACCGCATATAGACGCACCTAGTTGTTTTTGCAAGAAGAGGTAAACATTCTTCTCAAAACAAGAAGGGAATTTTTGGGTAGAGGTTTGTTGTATAAAAGAATAAAGTAGAGCATGTTGATGAATTATTAAAGGATAGAAGGAAATTGTGTTGTTAAGTAATGTTGCATAGGTCGAGCATTTGGAGCAACCAATCGACGCAAAGTTAGGATAGGAATTAAGCAAAAATTGCCTTAGTTGAAGATATGCTTGAGGACAAGCATATATCTAAATTTGGGGGTGTGATAACTTGTAGAAATACAAGTTATTTATACTGTTTTATTTAGATATTGCTGCAAAAAGAAAGGAAAGTTGCGTTGATAGTATAAGAATTGGCTAAGAAATACGAAAATTATGAAATGTCGTAAATACACCCACTAACAACAATGTGATAGCGAATAGGATGTTTCAATCTCTGTTTTGCAGGAAATAGGTTACCGCATGTGTTAATGGCTCGAAGAAAAAATGTACAATGCATCAATGTCACATGTGCCTACCAATCAAGAACGAAGAGATGATCAACGCAATGACGGCGCATGCGACAATCGATCAAGAGCTTTAGCGATCAACGCATTTCAATCGCATGCGGTAATCCAAAACAACACCGCATGCAGTGATAGATCGAAGATGTGAAGAGCAATGCATTTGCAGACGATTCTGACAAGTGTACAGCTTTTAGTTTTGCAATTATGACAGACTAATCGTGTAACAGAAAGGAATTTTCCATTCCGCCATTTCAGGAACTACCATAATTAAACTTTGGGGACCACAAATTCAAAGAGCCAAGGTCTCGCCTATAAATAGCTTCTTCTAGTTCGTTGAAATACATACATACATAGTTACAGAGATATACTAATACTGGGAGAGAGAGGCTGGTCTAAAGCGACGTCACAGAGTAAATTCGGGAGAACTATGAGACAAGTCTGAGAAGTGAGTCTCCGAGCAAGGAATTCTTTCGATTTCCAAAGTTGAAGCTCTGTGCAAAGGGTCAATTCTACCGGGAAAGCAAGCGTGAGAGGGAAGCTTTCCTCTCCACCACATCCACACGCCAGCAAGCACAAATCTTCGATCGAGATCTGTGTCAAGACGTTGGCACTCCTTCCGTATTTGTTTTTATTCTCTATTTCATCTTCTTTAATCCTTCATTCAAAAACATGTATCAAACGCTTAATTTTAGAATTAAATGTTATCATCGTCACCATTATCATTTCTATGTCTCTTTCCATACTTTTATCATCCATTTTCTCCATGATGTGTTTTTAATCCCCAGAGTAAAAAGCAAGAATTAAGCAAGAATTAAGCAAGTGAGTCAAATCTGTGTTAAGGAATCAATTACATTTAGCTAAAGCATGCTCAACGGCATCTTAACCTGTGAGAGCAGAAGTGAAGATTCTATTCCGCCTATCAAGAGAACGTTGGAAGATTGCGTTAACTAAAGGGAGAAGTATTTCTAGAGATGGAAATAACCTTGCGTTCATCACGTTCATCTCTATATTACCATAGACATATGGGAACACGGCCGATCACTGAGAGGTGTACACCAAGGGAAAGCGGAACCTTAGTTGCATCCTTAATGTGATTGACAAACTTGCGATGTTTTTACTTTTTACTCTTTTTCTTTTTGCCTCATGCATAAGACTTGTCATCGCATTCATCGATACTTTTGTACAACTTCACAGCCAGTCCTCGACCCCTGTATCATGTATCATGTATCATAGTAGCTTAGAAATTTACTTTATCAACGCATTTTTACTTTCAACGCAATTTATATTTCTGTACAAACCAAAATTCTTTATTCATTATTAAAACCAGTCGCATGTATCACATAAGTATCGCATTTAACGACAACAATCCCCGTGTTCGACCTCAGATCATTCTGAGAAACTTGCGTTGGAATTGTACTTGGTTTTTGTGCAAGGAAACTTGTGACACGCACTACTTCATCGCATACTATAAGCATATCACTATCGATGCATATACTTAGAATGTAGTATCGCATAAAATTTTCTTTATCGCAAAGCACTTGAGTGCATTTAGGAGCATTATTCATTCATTCATCAGCGTAATAGATAGATAACATTCCATTCGTATCCTCACAAGTTTATGGCAACATGAGTTTGTAGCATAAGATCTATCATCACAGTGCATGCATAATAATCAATAGATATAGAATTAATTCAAATTCTTAATCAATAAGTTTATGGCGCCGTTGCCGGGGATTGGTAATGGTTAGTGTTGAATACTTTGTGGTATTTTGCAGGACAGATCTCTGTTGTACTGTTTGTTTATCGCGAAAAGCAGGCTGACGGTTTATGAGTATTGGAACTGATCCAGAATTCGAAGCTGACCCGGAGATCGAGCATACTTTTCGCACGAGGGCACGCCAGAACAGAGTTAGGCGAAGAAGAGCAAACATGGCAAACAACAACGAGATGCTCGAAGAAGATCAAGGGGCGAATCGGCCAACGCAAGATCCTGTCTTTCTTGCTGCTGACCGCAATATCCCCATGAGAAACTATGCGGCGCCGAATCTTTACGACTTCTCGCCTGTAATTTCATGACCAATGGTTGAGGAGAACACACGCTTTGAAATAAAGCCATTCATGCTCCAGATGATACAAAACACAGGGCAATTTGGAGGTCTACAAGGTGATGCGATCATTTATTTATGCGTTGATCACAATTCCTACCTTCGTTTTGGCTTGCCCCCACGTGTGTCATGCGAACATCCAACTACGAGTAGGATCCGATCGCAACGTTATGATTTTTTTTTGTAAAGCTAAAAATAGCAATGTCGAAAAATGAATACCGCATCTCCAAATTGATAATGCGGCAATGTCCTCATTGCTAAAAGATTGAAAGAAGTCATGTGATGCTCTTAAGAAGTTTCGTAAAGGGTCAGTTTGAAAGAAAACTGGTAGACTACTAACTTCTAGAAATATTTTATGAGTTGACTATCCTAAAATTAAGTTGACTCTAGTGTATACGAAAAAATAGAAGCATGTGTTTCATTATTGAAATCATAATTGGCAAAGAGAAATAATGCGGTGACTTACTAAATTAATCAACGTTAAATGATTGCGCCGACTAAAGAGGATGCGATTCTAAAATAATCAAAGGTAAAATATGATGCGATAGTGCAAAAATTGGCATAAATAAAGTCAAGGAAAGATACAACCTCCAAATTTGCGCTGTCGCCCGCATTATTTGTGAATGCATGCTGCTTTGTGGCGAACTGCTTTCTTCGATTGCGGTGACGGAATGAATTAGTTGCGTCTTTCGTGCCTCCACATTCGTTCACCACGACCGTTGCAACGAAAACATTGAGAGGGTCAAATAATAAAGAAAACCAAGTTAACAAAATCGTTTATTACGATCGTTCGCCGCGATCGCTTTTTTTTAATATAAAAAAATACACAAATATACGATAACAGATAACAACATGGTAATGAAAATTCATGAAGCATTGATATGAAAAAAAGGATATTCAAAAGGATAGCATCCCTGATGAGTTTGAGTCGCATAGTAACTCAGGGACTGCTTATTTGAAGTTGGACTTTTTATGTCCACGGCGACTTTTTCTTCTTTTTTCGGTCCTCTGGGATCTCGACTACCTTAATCCGGAGCTTTTCCTTGTTGACGTTCATTACTATTTCCCTCTTATGCACATCAATTTTAGCGCGACTAGTCGAGAGGAATGGTTGTCCCAATATGATGGGCACATCTTTGTCTGCTTTATAATCCAAAATGATGTAGTCTTTTGGCAAGATGAATTTGTCAATTGAGACTGCGACATCTTTCAACTCTCTCTCGGGATGTATTTGGGAACTTTCCGCAAGTAGAAGTGTCTCCATCGTGGGTGTGAGTTTTCCCATGTTCAATCGTTTGAATATTGATAGAGACATTACATTTATACTTACCCTAAGATCGCATAGTGCTTGACCAATGTAGACCCCTCCAATTGAGCATGGTATCGTGAAGATTCCTAGGTCACACATTTTTGGTGGGATCATAGCATTTTACATTACTACCACTGTCGCGATCTTTTCTTCATCATTCTTTTTCTTTTTCAATCTTTGTGTGAATGGTGGTAGCTGGACTTCTTCTATCTCGCATTCTAGTGGCTTGAAGGTGGACGCAACTTCTGGGTTCATCTTCTTGGGCTCTTCTAAATCAAATGTCAACGGGTCCTCGGTTGTCACAACATTCAAGTTGGTCGTGATGGGTTCCTCCCTTACTTCCGCTGTCATTTTTTCGTCTAGCAAAAAGACTGCTAAGCATTGTTCCTTTCCTATACCCCCAGAGTTGCGAGGGAGCTCAGTTGAGCTTGGCAACGCTCCTTGTGGTCTATTTTTGAGTTCACCCGTGATCTGTCCTAGCTGAACTTCAAGGTTTCGGATGGAGGTTGTTTGATTCTGAAGCATTGATTCATTCTTCTCAATATACTGCTTCAGCAAGCTCTCTAAGGATGAGGATTGGGGTGCCTACGAACTGTTGGCTTGGTTATGCGTTTGACCATTGGTTCGTGGGAAAAACCTGGGTGGCCCTTCGTTTTGCGCCACTGGTTGAAAGATTTGTTGTTGATTTTTCCACGCGAAATTGGGGTGGTTTCTCCACCCGGGGTTGTACATATCAGAATAAGGGTTGTTCTTTATGAAGCATACTGACTGCGGATTTCCTGGGCATTTTGCCATCGGATGTGCTTCTCCACAGATGACACAACTTATGGTCGTTTGGGCAATTGTGTTGACCTGCCCTTTTTGCCCTCCCATTCTATTAATTTTGATGCCTTGTATCAAACTCATCATCGCAGTCATTTGGTTCTGAAGGGATGTGATGGCCTCGTTGTTTAGGTCACTTTCTTTAATTCTTAATCTTTGATCGCTTTCTCTTCAGTCCTCGTTATTTTTTTAAATGGGATCAAGTATATTTTTCGCCTCTTCATAAGTTTTATCAAGAAGACCACTAGCTAATGCCGCATTGGTAGCCGTCTGTGATGCAGGGTTTAATCCTTGGTAGAAAATCTCCATCTGTAAGTAGTTTGGTAAGTCGTTGTGTGGGCAATCTCTTATCAGCCTCTTAAACCTCGCCCAAGCATTGCTGAGTGATTCGTCAATTTCCTGTTCAAAATTCGTAATTAACTTCCTCCTTCTTGCGTTCTTTGTTTGAGGGAAGTATTTCTTTATGAACTTTTCCTTGACTTGTTCCCACGATGTTATCTCTTCCGGTTCAAGAGAATAAGCCCATTTTCATGCTTGATCGCATAAGGATAATGGGAACAATGTTAGTCGAACCTCCTAGGTAGAGATATTTGGGAATATAAAAGTGTTGCAGATTTCAATAAAACTTCTGAGATGGGCGTTCAGGTCCTCGCCACGCTTTCCACCAAACTGTCTGGTCGTTTGAATCATATGCAACATAACGAGTTTCATTTCAAACCTCGATCTGTCTAGTGCTGGCCTCATGATTCCTAGGGAGAAATCATAGTGGCTGGGCAACGCATAGTCCTAAATGGGTCTATTGTGGTCATTTGCCAGGAGGATGGGGTTGGCCATTATATTATTTGCATTTGCAGCCATCTCTTCTGGTTGTTCCGCCATTCTTGGAGTTATGTCTTGTTGTTGCCGTTTGTCTCTCAATCTTCGTCAGAACGTTCTTTCAATCTCTGGGTCGTAATTCACCAAAGATTTAAAGTTGTAAAGAAAATTAGAAAATTACAGTTAACACAATGTATTTTCGAAGTCCCAGGCAATGGCGCCAAAAACTTGGTGCGTTATTTTATGCGATGAAATAATGGTAGGGATTATGTTGATGGAAAATGCATTGAGAATGCAAGTTTTCTCAGTAAGATCCAAGTATAAATCCTACTGAGTTGCCTGGTAAGCCCAGGGTCGAACTCAGGGACTAAGGAAAACAATATGCAATGGTAATTTTTAGATTATTTTGCGGTAACAGTTAAATCAATTGTTTGGTTCGTTTTTTTTAAGGTATAAAAAGTACGTGGTGATTTGAGAAAAGAGTAAATATGCGACAAATACACTGAGTATGCGGAGGAACGGTTGAGAAAGTGTTATTATACATAGTAAAAGTTAGTTGAACTTTATTCTACTGCTTATTTTCACGATGCTGATGTAACTATGGTTAACAATTTCCTCCTCGAAAATTGTTGTAAAAATCTTCGACTCCCAAGCCAAACATATGTTCATCCTTGTTCAGGTAAATCGAAACCTATCAACTCCACTTTTTATCTTTTTATAAAAGGTAAAGTAATAAAAAGTTTCATAATAAAAAACACAAGGTTTTTTACTTAGTTTACAAACCTTACACTTGTGGTATGGATTTAAACCAAAAAATTTATGGTTACTAAGATACTCGTATGTTAATTAAATCAAGCTCAGTTTCACTGATATGTTATAATTCAAACAACAGGAAGTGGATAAGATTGATAAAAGTGACGAAATTAATCGGTGTTAATAATGTTATTGACTAACCAATACATATAATCTTAAGTATTGATGTTTTAAATTCATGTGTCTATTAATTGCCTACCAAAGCCTCTCACATATATTAGTAAACTTATAAACAATTTTTTAAATGAAACAACTTCTATTTTTCATCAACCAAAAGGGTAAGACTAAATTCTTAAGATCCCTTTTGCTACGTTCTAAATGATTGGAGAGCATAACTAGGCACTTTCCTCTCTAATTTGCAAAAGGCCTTGGGTACCAAGCTACCTTTTTAGAACGCTTTTCATCCACAGACAGACGGTCAGTCAGAGCGGACAATACAGACACTGGAAGACATGCTGAGAACATGTGTTATGCAGTTTAAAGGAAGTTGGGATGCACAATGCCATTGGTCGAGTTTGCGTATAAACAATAGTTATCACTCGAGCATAGGCATGGCTCCATACGAAGCATTGTATGGCAGACCATGCAGGACCCTGGTATGTTGGAATGAAGTAGGGGAAGAAAATTGTTGGGTCCAGAATTAGTGCAGCAAATGGCAGATACTATAAAGCTTATCAGGAAAACTTGAAGACAGCTCAAGACAAGCAGAAAAGTTATGTGATTAAGTGAATGAGAGATTTAGAATTTGAGGTTGGAGACCATAGATTCCTTTGGTTATCTCCATGGAAAGAAGTAATCAGGTTTGGAAGAAAAGTGAAACTAACTCCTCGATACATCGGACCATACGAGATTATAGAACGAGTTGGTCCAATAGCGCATAAATTACATTTACCTCCGGAGCTAACACGTATTCACAACGTGTTCCATGTATCAATGCTGAGGAAGTATATACCTGATCCTACGTATGTACTAGTAAAAGAACCATTTTAGCTGAAGGAAAATTTATCATATGAAGAAGGGTTGATTTAGATTTTAGACAGGAAGGAACAGGTGCTCAGGAACAAAACCATACCTTTAGTGAAGGTATTGGGGAACAACGATGGAGTTAAAGAAGCGAGGTGGGAATCTGAGGAGCAAGTAATGAAGAAGTATCCTCAACTTTTCAACTAATTTCTACAGGTAAATTTCGAGGACGAAATTTCTTTTAAGGGTGATGACGGGTAGAAATTTACGTCATTGTAAGCCTTTTTTTTAGAATTATGAGGGCTGTTAAGTAGAATATGCGGCGATTATACTAAGAATTCATGAGAAAACGAGCTTGCGTCGATCAGCATTAAGAATCTCGGCTAACCCACTTTTATGCGTTATTATGATTTCCATTGTTTATTTTTGTAGCAAATGCAAAAATCGATCGCATGCGCAGACGCGAGGCTATCGCGAAGACCATCGCATGTAGTTATCGCATGCGTCCGTCATATGGGTGTTGTGGCGATCAAGCAAACGCGGTCATCACAGGGACATTGCGGCTATAGAATAACCATAATAGAAGGGCGATTGCAAGGTTGTTGGAATGCAGCATGAATGCATACACTGGGATCATAAAAAAGATGATGTTGACATTTCACCTACCATGCCGCAAGTAGCAGAGATCAGAAAAGGACCATCACACCACGAGTATCAGATTCAGAGTAGGTCCATAAATGCTGTCAGCGATCAAGCTATATAAATAGAAGCCTTAGAGCACAACTTCAAATCATCCAAGGTCCTCTACCTGAAGGCTACCTTCAGGTGGATCCTTGTGATCCAGACCATAGTGTGAAAAGATAGTCTTGAGAGTTCTTCATCCCCTCAACCATTCAGAGTGACGACCGGAGCCTTTGCTGGAGTAGAGTCTACTCCACCGCCCATCCATGGCACCACTGGCAGCCTTGACACACATCTGATGGAAGCAAGACATTGCTTCCATCTGGCCCTCAATTTCTCTTCTATCCTTGTATTGTATTACATTGTGGCTTAAGAGATTAATACATTTTGTGATCATTGGCATTTTATATTTTCCATCGATTCCATCTCCATCTTCATTTACTTAGCATCCTTTTTTCATTGCATTACTAAGTAAGACTGCTAGAAGTATCGCATACTTAATCATGCGCATAGACATATGAGCATGTAGCAAACCACCGAGAGTTGTGTGTTGTGTGAGTGTTTTGAAGAAAATCCTATTTGCTTAGTGTGAAGTTGTAGTAATGCTTGTCTTAATAAGTGAAGCAATGCTTGTTCTTTAAACAGAATCAGCAAGCAACCAACTACCAAGAGGAAGTAGTTGATCGCATTGAAATTAAGAATGTCACTAGCCAGATGGAATATCTTAGTAACGCATGTTCTGTAACTTAATATTTACATGGAAGTTCTTATTATAAATCTGTCCACTTCTAGTACGCATAAGTAGCTAAACTTGTCGAATGGTTGAGAAGCAACTTAGCTAACATGACTGTAGGATCTTGTATTTGCTTGTGGACATCCCTTTAGAGCTACCTTGACAGAGAGTCTAGAAAGAACCTAGACTTTGAGGAGAGCTAGGTTTGACTCTAGACTCGAGACGCAAGATAGATTTATATAACAAGAGATAGGGATAGAGATAAGCCTTAATTTGCCAACATGCTGCATGCCCTAAGATAGGTTATGAATATTATGTATGTGAATCACCTTATTTGTGTGTGCGTCCAGTTTTGTTATCGCATGGATAAGAATAGAGGCTTAATGTGTAGGTCTACAGATCTTACATATATCGCATACATTCTAGTATTGAGAAAGCGTAGCCTTCGCGTCAAGAACCATTTCCCCTTCGTATTTTATTTTTAGAAATCTACAAACACTTTTTGTGTTCCGAACATCTTGCCGAAGAAGTCGACTACTTTGTTTTCCATTTTCTTTGTGTGATCCGGTAAGAATCGTGCGTATTCTCTAAGCCAAGAGACGATTACTTCAATCGGGAAAGGTCGTAGAGAAGTTTAGAAGAAATATTCCCCACTTACTGAAAATGCAGACGAAGGAACTCAAACCAATTTTGAACAAGACATGGACGAATGCTCAGTGATGCCTGGCGAGGGTTTAAGCGGTTGTTCGGACTGTCACACAATGGATTAACCAGGCTGCTTTAATTGAAATCTTTTATCACGGTTTTAAATCCCGCTTCGCATAACCGTACAATGTCGCAGCCGGTTTGTGGTCTTGCTAGACAAAATGTATGACGAGGCTAAGAACATCTCTGATCGCATCTCTAAAAATCATGAGGAATGAGAGAGAGCGATCGAGACTGAGAAAAGGATAACGACACAAAACAACAGTGTTATCGCTTTACTACAGAGTCAATGGAACCGGAATATGAACCTAATTTAGGAGAATTAGATTAATAGGCCCACATTCGGCAAACTGGGCAAGTTAAACGCCAATTTAATCAAGAATGCGCAAGGTGTGGACTTGCAGTGAGAACCAATGGAGATGCCCACAGAACCCACGATCCTATTATTTTGTGAAAAATAATCCATTTCTAAACACCTACAAACTCGCCGAGTGGAGAAAACCACCCAATCTTTTCATTGAATCAGCAGCAGAATTCCAATATGTGGCACAAAAAGAAAGGGCCACCTGGATTCTTCCCAGGAAATAACGGTCAGAGAAGCAGTTCAAGCAGTAGCTCATCAACCGTCGCAATTCTCTCCTTGGAAAGCTTGTGAAGCAGTATATAGAAACGAAACTGTGCTTTCAAAGCTAGGTGACGTTCCATCCACAAATCTGAATTACAGATGGGCACAGATTGCGGAGCGAGCTAAAGAAACAGACCACAAGGGGCCCTGCCGAGTTCAACAGAACTCCACGCAACCCATAAAGTCGATCAGGTAAGAGCAATGCCAAGTCATGACAATTGCATAGTGGAAAAACTTGGAGGGAGAATAGAAAGAGAGGCCTAGCCGGACTGCTCCCATTTGCATTGGAACCAGAGATTGTGGTGACCTCAAGAAGAGAAGGGAGAAAATAAAAGTGATAGAACCAGAAGTTGCTCCACCTCAAGCGAGGAAAAGGGATCGTGGGAGTGTAGTTGCCACCTTTCCCACAGAGACTCCGGAAAGAAAAGAATGACGAGTACAAACCAATGCTTCATGACTATGTTAGAAACAATTGCAATATTAATATTCAATTCAGTGAAGCGAATTAAGGAGAATGCCTGCCATATGTGAAGATTTCTGAAGGATATTGTAACCAAAGAAGAAGGGCACTAGTAAGTTATCCATGGTGGCTTTTAAAACAGAGCTTGAAATCAATAATCCCACCGAAGATGAGCGATCTCCTGGGAGCTTTTACCTACTTGCTCCATTGGACGGACTGGTACATCAGCAAGCATTGTGTGACCTGGAGCCAACATCCAATTTGATGTCTCTGTAGATCTTTAGTAGTTGAATGTGGGCAACTTTGCGCCCATGACTGTGACCTCCAACCTTAACAAGATAGATCTTCTGGTGCATCCATAGGGGAAGGTGAATCGTGCTGTCACCAAACAAAATTTATCTACCAGTCATTCATCCTCTTAGATACGGCCCGACAAAATTGTGCCATTGTTTCTGGGGCGCCAATTTTACACAGGTATGCAGTAGATTTATGTGCACAAAGAGCGACCTTTAGAGCATAAATGAACAGAAGCTCAGTTCAACATCATCCGTTGCCAATGAATTTTTTGAACGAAGAAGACTGCATGAATCTGACGATGACAGAATTGACTGAAGAAGAAAGCTTGACGAAGAGAATGAGAAAATGATGCAAGTGCTGCCATTGTGACATGTAATGTGATCATAGAACAAAAAAGGAATTGAGATGAATGCAAACCCAAGAGAAGAGCCGATAGTAAGAAGAAAGACCACACGCAACAGTCCTTAGTGGAACCACCAATAATGGAATTGAAAACCTTAACCGAATCACCTAAAAGTGATCATTTTTGGGGGCAAGAATGAAAGGCTGTCAGTATTATTTTCTCTAAACTTAATGAAGACCAGGAGATGCGTTGATGAGCATTCTGAGGAAACATGTGGCGAGTGATTGGCTGACGCTCATAGACAATCGAGATTAGCCCCGCATACTGTATGCACGAATTCGTCTCAAGAAACCAAAGGATCGAATCGAACATGAGTGCAGATCTCAAACCCTGCAAGAACAGAGTCGTTAAAAAGGAGATCATCACATGGTTAGATGCAGGCATTATTTATCCGATACCCAGACAGCACGTAGTCAGCCCGTGCAGTGCATGCCGATAGAAGGTGGCATGCGGTAGCCCCAATGAAAATAATTGACTGATACCTCAAGAACCATCACTAGGTGGCGTATTTGCATGGACTACCGCAAGCTGAATGTGGCAAAATGAAGATCCATTCTCTCCTTTTCATGACCAAATATTGGATTGTCTGGCCGGAAAAGCTTCTAACTCGCTTTCTAAGATGAATATGTCCGGGTATAACTTGATTAGATTGCTTCCGAGATCAGGACAAGACTACATCATATGCCCATATGGAATTTCCCTTTTCGCTTTTCGTCGTATGCATTTGGCCTTTGCAATGTGCGAGCACGTTCCAAAGGTTCCATGATGGCCATCTTCTTCAGAATATCTTGAAGGAACTCGTAGAATCTCATGAATGACTTCTCTGTCTATGGGCAACCTACAAGTTTTGTTTGGCCAACCTGGAGAAAATTTGAAAGTATGCGAGGAGAACGAATCTTTTTCTTACTGGGAAAATGCCAATATTATGGTGAAGTAAGGGCAATGTGCGGGGAACAAGGTATTCGGGATGGGTTGGTGGTGGATAAAAGAAAAAAATAGAAGCAATCGAAAACTTCCACCTCCAACAGTGTAAAACTGTAGAAATTCTGGGGCATGCCAATTTTAACAAGACGCTTTGTAAGGACTTTTGAAAATAGCACGACCGCTGAGTACTTGATGGAAGAATGACAGAAATTTGATTTTGAACGACAATTGCCATCACAATTAGGATTTTGAAGGATGCACTGACACCCCGGCCTGTTTAATCGCACCTTATTGGACACTTCCTCTTAATTAATGTGCGATGCAAGCGGGTAATGTATGGGAGCAGCTCTGGCAACCAGAAAAGAGAAAGAATATTACATCATCGCATATGGAGATAAGACGTTGAATCCTGCTTAGACTAACTAACCACCACAGAAAAGAGCTACTTTGGTAATTTTTGCATTGGAAAAATTTAGAGTATATTTTGCTGGGAACAAACGTATTCATCCACACTGATTCAATTCGAACATAAATATTTATGACAAAAAGATGCAAAGCCGAGGTTTATCAGATGGGTTCTCCTCCTCCAAGAATGTGACATAGAAATAAATTGATTGCAGGGACAGAGGACCCAAGTTGCAAATTATTGTCCATATTGGAAAACCCAGAGGTTGACCGTCAAATCAATCAGAAGTGAGTGCGGTGTCTAGATGAGCAGCTATTTCAGATTGAAAAATTTACCAATGGATGCTAACATAGTCAACATCTGGTTTGCAACGCAATCCCATAGAGAGTTATCTGAACCCAGAAGAGGAGGCTCCAGTATCATGCAGAGCATATTTTTGGGACGAGCCCAAATTTGTATAAAAAGGGGGCAGACCAGATTCTAACGACTATGCATACAAATGCTGCAACAACGCAATATATCGCAATGGTCATGAACTCACCATAATGTGGGCATTTGGAGGATAGCGTACCGCAGCCAAAGATTACAAGAGTAGATTCTATTTGGCCAAACATTGTTTAAGGATACACTGATAGTGATGAAATGTGACTGATGCCAACGCCCAGGTAACATTTCATGAACATACAAAGTCTATGACACCAATGGAACTAGAGCTGTTCGACATGGGGTTCGATTTCATGGGACCATTCCCTCCATCGATGGTAAAAATTATATTTATTCGCCGTCGACTACGTTCCAGTGCGTGAGCAGTGGCATGCGCCGCATAGTGGGTGCGGCAGGTGGTCTTTCAATTCCTGAAGAAACATTCACTTCTTTTGCACTCCTCGTGCATAATAAGTGATGAAGGGTCCACTTTGTCAATCATACTGTCAAGGAAATTGGCTGCGCAAAATATAATCTCCCACAAAAGTGG
>NW_024064105.1:0-3644 GCF_009727055.1 Benincasa hispida | reverse complement strand
TCATATATTTATATTGATTATACATGCATTTTTTCAAATGAGGTATGAGATATTCACCCTTACTCATGAAGGAACTTCAAAATTTAAAATGTCAAGGTTACAATTGTTGACTTTAAATTTAAGAATCTCAAAATGCAAGATGATGAACCAATTACTAAATTCAATGCTTGATTACTAGACATTGATAATAAGTCATTGCTCTAGAGAGAAAAATTTCAGAAGAAGACTTGTCAGAAAAGTACTTAGATCTCTATCTAAAGAATTTGATATGAAAGTTATTGCGATTGAGGAGGTTCAAGACATTACATCACTAAAAGTCGATGAACTATTTGGCTCCTTGCTCATTTTTTTAGATGTCTCTAGATGGAAAGCTTGAGAAGAAGAATAAGAGAATTGCTTTACAGCCCTCAGTTGTTGATGAATAAGAAGATGTTGACAGAGAGTCTGAGGATTGTTGGGGTTGATGCCCTAAATCTCGTAGGGTCATGTAGTTGTAATTGTATTGTATAATTTTACTTTTTTTATTAAAATATGATATATTTATTTGACATTTAGTAGCATTAAACCCATAAATCAAAAAACCAAAATCCAAGGTTATCATTTAGCTTAAAAATATAGAGACATATAGGTGGATTATGTTTAAGTGATAACCTAAATGGTCTTTAGTAGATGGATAAGGTGTGGATACCTTATCCTGGTGACACTACGAGTATGACCTGCTTTGTAGATGTTACAATTGTTGTAAAGTGCTGCAAATGATCTGATCTTGATTCATTCAGTGGAGACATGTGAGTGCGAATATTTCTATACAATGAAATTGTATAAGACCGGACATGAAATGACTAGTCTCATTATATAACGTCGTTCATAATAGAGACTTACATTTCCACCAGGATGACCAACCTGAATCCTTTATGAGTTGTGAACTCCTGCCTATAAATGTAGTTCTTTTGGGGATTCGTCTGATTGAGAGCTGAGAACACAACTACACAAGAAGGAATCTCACTCTTCCCCGATGTCGGGGTAAGTAAATTAATTATCTCATAAGGGCTATTTCGGAGCTTGAACACTGTGGCACCACACCCTCTCCTAGTCCGAAAGGGATTTGGTCATAGTTGGACTATTACTGATTATTCATCAGATGGATCAATGGTACGTAAGGAAGTTAGAGGTAATCAAGGCAAAATTGTAATTTTGACATAGTTGTACTATGAGCAATTTGTGAAGGGTCATCGCATTGTGACTGGTTTATATCAAATGGACACATAAATATATTTGTAGTGCGAGTGTGCAGTTTGTCGATCTTTAATGGAGTGCTCGACAATTATAGATGTTGAAATAATCTAATTAAAGAGTTTAATTATTCAAGTACATTAGAGTTTCAAGCTATAGTTTCATGAGGTCCCCTCTGTAGCTAACAAAGATTAAATGAGAAAGGTCAAGTTTTTGATAATTTGAATAATCCACACCATTAAATATGTCATTTAAGGCATGAGAATTTCTTAAGAATGCCACATCCTTTGCTTTTGATCACTGTAATTCAAGTTCCAAGATTTCCTTCTCATCATCAGTTTTGATGGTTAGATGAGACCATCAAGTAACCACAACCTTCCATGTTTTGTTATCAATCGACTTTAGATAGGCAGTCTTTCGAGCTTTCTGGTATGAATAGTTTGTCCCATCTATGATAGAAGGACGAGTGATGAAGTCACCTTCCTTGATTTCGTACATGATCGAAACACCTAAGATAAAGGTGGCCCTCTCTAATACCATTGGAAAAGCATTGGGTTGACTCGTCACTCGAATTATGGATGTCAAATGGAAAGTACTGACAAGCACTGTAACAACAAAGTACTAACAACAAGAAAACAAGTAATTGCACATAGCAGTAGGTATTCCAATTAGGAGATAAACCACCTACATTTAGGGGGCAGAGTGCCTAGGAAAGATAATCCACTAATATTAAAGAGTTAAGTAATTACAACGCAGTACTTATCTATAATAAACCGACTACTACAGTGGCTCACGTAGAGCCTAACTCACAAATTACCAAGGCTCCCCCTAGATGTGAGACTTCCTCGCAATTGTACTTAAGCCCATCTAAGCGTGATAATATTAGTGTTCAACATTTTCTCTTCCGATGGTGTGTAAGACTCCTCTCTACTTGATTATCTTCCTTGTAATGCAGTGAACTCCTTTCATTGACGAATCTTAGGCCTGTTGGGTTTTATGTCCTAAAACTCGTAGTTTGTAAACAATAAAACTTATTCTGAAAAATCAATAAGTTGTTATTGAATATATGTATTGGTATTTTATTTTAGAAATGAATCCAATAAACTAAAAGATCCATGCCTATTACAAGAGTACTTGAACTTTATGTAGAGACATAAAAGTGGACCAGGTTCAAGTAAATAATCAAAATGATCTATAGTATATGAATGAGGTTGGATGCCATATTCTGGTAACACTATTGGATGTGGCCCACTCTGTAGTTGTTACAAAGAGTTGTAAACTGCAACAGACAATGTGATCCTAATTCATACATGTTATGTCATACACTGTTTACTATTTAAGACTGACTATTTCAAAGCGATGACCTAGGAACTTGACTTTAATTCTGAATTAACTATGTATGAATCCCGTTTATTCGGATTATCCTTAGATTTAACATAGGTAAGGATTGCTCAACAGTGCCAACTCAATAAACCTCCATTTCAGGGGTGCAAGATGGAATTCACTCCTACCGCTTTTAGGGATAGTACGTGTTGACTTCGGGTCTTGAACAAGGGGCCACCCTCTCATTAGCCCAAAGGGACACGGTTTGTTAATCGGATCACAAACCAATTGTTCATTAAAGGATCAGTGGCACTTCAGGAACAAGAGGTAATCTCGAAGGTAAAACAGTCATTTGACCCAACCGTTATTACGAACAACCTGTGAAGGGTTAATTACTAATCAGGTTATATCGAGTCGACATAATATATCTACAGTGAGGGGAGTGCAACTATGGACTTTAGTGGAGTGACCCATTAGTTAACAAATGGGGATTAATTTGGTATAAAGAGTTTACAGATTAATCTCGGATCGTCGAAGCCCATGATTGTAGGTCCAAAAGGTCCCCTACTAGCTCGTAAATGGATTAGCTTTAGAGTAGCATGATAATTTAATTTGAAACGTTCAAATTAGAATCAAGAAATTAGTAATTATATGAGATATAATTATGCATTTTAATTTTGAAATTAAACGAAATTGGAGAATTAATATTTAAATATGATTTAAATATTAAATTCATAAAGGTGGAATTTTCGGTAAAATGAATTTAATATTTGATATTAAATTAATTAGAATTAATTAGAATTATTTATTTATTTATTATTAATTAGAAAATTAATTTTATAAAATTGATAAGGTTTTCCAATTTTTGAAATAAAATTGATTTTGGAAAATCATATTGTAATTGGTAAAGATGCAAAAAAAAACAAAAAAGAAATATGGGATTTCTCCATCACCTAACCAAGGAGATCACACCAAAACCACTTGACTCTAGCTTCAATACTCAAGCATGAGCTGCATCTCATGCAAGCTTCTCCTTTGCATGTCTTGCAATATATAGAGAAGATTGAAGTGGAATTGAAGCATGCATC
>NW_024064104.1:0-1105 GCF_009727055.1 Benincasa hispida | reverse complement strand
TGAAAAATACTAGATTTTTTTTTTTTTTTTTTTTTTTTTTTTAATATTTTCAACTTTTGATTACTAAATTTTACGATATGCATGTATTATATATTATCTTGATTCTAATATTTGTGTACATATGAAATTGAGTAGATTTTTACCATGTATATAAATTTTGCCGACTAAGACATTCATTTAGTTTAACTTTAATATTTTACAACTACGACATTTACATAATAATATAATTAAGTTGGATTTGACTTGACATCATTTAAGACAAATGGTTGGAGTTAGATATGATAATGCCGATCAAATTTGGGAAATATATGAAGAATATGATACAATTTGCTATTATATCTAGTTTTCATCGGGACTTACATGTATTAGATGACATAAACCTTTAATAATATCTTTTTCGATGTTTAATGTATGACACGTCTTCTCTTTTTTATATTATATTGTTAAAAAAACAGAAACAATAAATAGTTATCAAACAAGTTTCAACTTTTGTTTCTTTTTTTCCAAAAAATAAAGATTAGGGATAATTATCAAACATATTCCTATTTCTTGTTCTCAAAAAATAAGAAATAGGAATCAGGGAACAAGAAACAAGAAACAAAAAATAGTAAACGAGAATGTTATCAGATGAGCCCTTAGTAACCATACCTATACTTAAAAGAATTTGACCAGTTTTAATGTATTTAAAAAAGTTAAAGCTTGAACCTCATAATAGCGGCAAATTGGTTTTGAAAGTGAGGAGAATAATGAAAATGGTAATAGGAAAATTATTTTTAAGATCCATTTGGATTGACTTGAGAAAAAAATATTTTTCAAAAAATTCATTTTTATTTAAACATTTTTTATAAAAAAAAATATTGAAAATACACTTCAAAATTTATTTTGAGTGGACATCAAGTTTTTTTTTTAAAAAAATTAAACACTTAAAAATCAACTATCAATACACCTTTAATTTATTTCTTCTATTAATTACTCTATCCTCATTTTCACGTGAGGCGGGATGCTCCAACTTTTTTAATAAATATAAATCATTACGTCTCTTATACAAAATAATAATAATAATAATAATAATAAAATTATGGTAGATTAATGTTTCACGATGTCT
>NW_024064103.1:0-954 GCF_009727055.1 Benincasa hispida | reverse complement strand
AAAAGGAAAATAGTATAACTTTAATTAGATTTTTTTCCTTGACCCACTTTATACTATTTAATTCCTTTCCTTTTTCCAAAAATAATTAATTTTTGCCATAACTTTTTTTCCAATTGAAATTTTTTTTAATAAATTCCACGACAACACTTAAATCCTCGCATTTAAACTTTAAACTCAGAATTTCAAACATGTCCTTCAACTAAGGACAATTACTGAAAAGGAAAAAAGTTTTACATAAAAAATAAATAAATAAAAAGGTGTGGGATGTTACAATTAGTATCCTTATAGCCTTACTGGGGTATATAGACTCATCCAAGAGAGGACAGGAGAAGTACGAGAACTTCTTTGTACCTTGAAAAAGCGACAAGTCATGTCGAGCAACCGACGTTAAAAATTTTCCCAAGTTAGAGGTAGCAAAGTGTAAAAAATAAAAATATAAAAAAAATTCTAATTCCTTTCCTTTATTTACTTTTTAGATTAACTTCTTATTTTTCTTTGTAGGAACTGAAGGATCTCATATCTAAGAGTTTCATGAGCATGTTCGGATTGCTCCGATCTCACTATGATCGAAATAAAAATTATACATTAAAACATACAGTTATGCAAACAAACACTAATTATCGGCATGCTTTGAACAAGAAAATAACAAGGGAAAGAGTTTCATACCAGTTGAAGACGTTCTTCAATCTTTGGCACTCACAGCAGTGGAAAACCTCCAAGCGATCTACCAACACCCAACAGAAGCGTCGACACAGCAACACGAACAACCGCGAACACGGACACTGTGGGGACGACACCACCACTAAAGAGCCTCGAGTATTCTCAAAGTGAAAACTCAAAGGGTGGTCTTTAGTGAATTTTGTAGAGGAAGGAGGAAACACAAATCATGTAGGCGATAAGCAAGTGGGAGGGAAAAAGATGTTATTGCATAGCAGAAATGCTTATCGTTTAGGA
>NW_024064102.1:0-1073 GCF_009727055.1 Benincasa hispida | reverse complement strand
GGTCTTTAGTGGAGTGTCTAGCAGTTAACGGATGGTGGATCTCGTGACTAAAGATTTTAGTTAGTTATTTACGTACCGTTGGAGCTTCGAGCTACAGGTCCATGAGGTCCCCTTCGTAGCTCGATGGATACAGTTCAGGATCAGTTCTTGGTGTTAATTTGAAATGTTCAAATTGACAAGAGGTATTTTGATAATATATGATATAATCGGTATGATGTATAAGATAAATCTAGTGGAGGATTGATGTAAATGAGATTTACATTAAGTACCATGGAATAGAAAAAGAACTATGGTTTATATGTTCATGAGATGAAATATTAAAATTATAAGTTATAAATATAGTATGATAAGTTGGTTATCATTTATATTTATAATAAAATTAATTATTGGATAATTAATTCTTTTTCTATAAATAACCATATGAGTGGGTGGTTATTAGATCATGGTAACCGTGAGTTTAAAAGAAAAATGATTTTCCTATTTTCAAAAAGAAGTTTTACAAACGCTAAAAAGTTTTTTGAGTTTTCTCTCTCGCGCAAAAGAACTCACGTAGTCGTCAAGTAAATTCGGATTTACTAAACAACAGCTAGGTGATCTAAACGATCGTGTAATGGCGAGCTAAACAATCGTGTAGTATTTACTAAACCGACGGTTGGGCGAGCTAAACGATCGTGTAGTATTTACTAAATGATCGCATTGTTTTGCTAGACGATCGCTTGCCCTAAGTAAACGATTGTGTAGTATCTGTAGTCGATAGTCCGAGCTAAACGATGAGCTAAACGATCACATAGCTTTTGCTAGATGATCGCTTAGCTTCATTACGATTGGGCATCAACCTATACGATAGGTCTCCGCCATCTCCCACTTGCCCAGTTTTGTACATGATCAGTGTTTCCTCTTTCGTCTGCCTCATACCAAGTTCGATTAGAGCCCACCCACTGGATTCTCATATCGAGATTACCAAGGTCGCCTTGTTGGTGGTGTCAGACTCAACTCGACACCGTCGAGGTTTTTTGGAGGTCGTTCGTGATACCGTTGAGGTCGTGCTGCTGCGGAGGAGTTCGTGACCGAGG
>NW_024064101.1:0-9063 GCF_009727055.1 Benincasa hispida | reverse complement strand
GATGTCCTTCACCGCATCTAGCACAACCATAGGTGACATGATCTTAATCCTGAGTGTTTTGAGAACTCCTGCCTTTGAGGGCGATCCTTTGATTAGCATGGGTGAGAGTAGCCAGATTGCCAACTCAACATGCCTACCTTTTTAGGGACTTGTTTGATCTAGGACCTGGGAACTCAATCCACAAGATGGAATTCACTCCTTTGCCGAAGTAAGAATAAGTAGAGTGTTGCTCCCTTAAGGGCTGATTATGCAGCTTGAACATAGTGGCCACAACTTCTCTTTGGAAGAGAAGACTCAGTCATAGTAGAACTATGACTTATGTTCATTAGAGGGATCAGTGGTACTTAAGGAGACAGATGTAACTACAGGGGCATAACGATTATTGGCCCAGCTGTACTTACGAGCGATCTGTGAAGGGTTGTCGCACTGCTGATTGGTTAATATGTACACATAATATATCTGTAGTGAGGAGAGTTCAGCTTTGATCTTTAGTGGAGTGCCTGGCAGTTAATGGATGGTGGATTTCATGTCTAAAGTGTTTAGTCAGTTATTCACGTACCGTTAGAGCTTCGGATCTACAGGTCCATGAGGTCCCCTTGGTAACTTGGATTCTGTTGAGGATCAGTTCTTGGTGTTATTTGAAATGTTCAAATTGACAAGAGGTATTTTGATTATATATGATATAACCGGTATGATGTATAAGATACATCTAGTGGAGGATTGATGTAAATGAGATTTATATTTAGTACCATGGAATATAAAAAGAATTATGGTTTATATGTTTCATGAGATAAAATATTAAAACTATAGGTTATAAATATAGTATGATAAGTTGGTTATCATTTATATTTATAATAATGCTAATTATTAGATAATTAATACTTTTTCTTTTAAATAACCAAATGTAGTGGGTGGTTATTGAATCATGGTAACTGTGAGTATAAAGGAAAGTGGTTTCCTATTTTTTGAAAAGGAGAGGAAATTTTTTACGAAAGTTTGAAAAATAATTTGAGTTTTCTCTTTGGCGAAAAGAAACTCACGGAAGTCGTCAAGTAAATACAGATTTACTAAACGACAAGTGGGCGAGCTAAACGATCGTGTAGTGTTTACTAAACGATCGGATAGCTTTCCTTGACAATCACTGGTCCAAGGTACACGATCGTGTAGAGTCTGTAGGCGACAGACCGAGCTAAACGATAGAGCTAGAGACTTGATTCGCAAGTTCGCTTTTTGTGCTAGAATCTAATTGCATAGTTGTTTATGCGTAACAATCGATTGGAACATCGACCGCTATTACAAATCAAGGTCCCCGAGTTCTCCCTACTTGCCCAGTCGTGTACACCTCCATTACGATTGCTTCCTTCGTTCGTCTGCCTCACACCAAGTCCGAACAGAAGCCCACCCTCTGGATTTTCGACATCATTCAGAGAATACCAAGGTTGGCCTTGTTGGTGGTGTCAGAGCTCAACTTGACACTATACGTCAGACGTTTTTCTGGAGGCGCACTGTTCGTGGTGTTGCGGAGAGATGTTCGTTTACTGTTAATGGAGGAGTTTCGTGAAGACTGGGAGTGAAAGACGTTGAGGACGAGCGTAGAAGAGTTGTTCAGGATTTTGCGGTGGTTTCTCCGGTGTCGTGTAGGATCGAGCACTTTCGTTGGGTTGACTCGTTGTTCGATTTCCAAAAGTGCGCATCGAAGCGTGAGACCGCTTTCTGTTCGCTTTGTTTAGTAAAAAAACAGTTCTTTCCCTTTGTATCATTCTGTTGTTTCATTGCTGTAATTTCTCTCTGTAAATGTAATTGACCGCTTTGTATTGAAGTCCGAATGTAGAAATATTCTGTTTCATTCCATGATTGTAAATTTTTGGAATAGTCAGTATATTCTTCGTGCTCCACGGAACCTCTCGAATTTCATGTTTTGATTTCCTTCATAACCGATCTTTATCACTGGGAGCATAGCTATTGAACTTCTGGTTTATGTTGGGATTATCCTCTTGTATCGGCTCTCTGATATGTGGTGAGGAAGTAGTTCTATAATCAACTCATTGTTCAAGTAAGCCTTCCATTTTAGGTGATAAGAACCAGTATGAAACTAGCTAGAGGCACATAGCCCTGCAAGATTGGAATTTACTCCTACCCGATTTTAGGGTTAGCAAATAGGTTTTCCTTAAATACTGATTCCCACGGTCTTGAACAAAATCAGGGAGCCCGCTTCTCTTGATAGAGAAAGAACTTGATTCCATCAGTATACTGAATCAAACTTATTCATTATAGGGTCGGTAGGCACACTTTAAGAAACAGTAGGATGTATTCACTTCAATGGGTTAAATGGTGATCTTGACCAATTTGTGAGTGTACAAACCGAACTTAGTGAGGATCCGATCTTAACTAATAAATCAATTAGTGTTAATAAGTTGACATAAGTGAAGTCTAACAATACTGTATAGGAACCTCAACTATCGATAGCGGTTTAGACTTGATTTAATGCATGACCCTAGAATTCACAGGAATGTGGGCTTAATTCGGTATATCAATGGAGTTTAGCCAATTAATCTCGAATCGTTGGAGCCCATGATTGTATGTGGTCCCGCGAGGTCCCTCCCCTAACTAGTTTGTAAAATGGCATTACTTTAGAGAACACTTTACGCGATGATAGTAACTTATTAGAACAGCATTAATCATTAAAACGTTTCTAAATGATCACAAATGTAAGTAGGAGGAATTTATTTTCAAAATAATAGATTATAATATATATGAAGGTGAAATTTTGATTCTGTAAACAATTATATGTAGTATTTGATATTAATAATATAATAGAATTAATTGAATCTATTTAAACTAATCATTTATTAATTTTAGTTAGAAAATTAATTGTTAACAAAATTAATAATCTTTTCAACTTTATAAAATCAAATTGTGTTTTTTGAAATCATTTGATGAAAAATTGAAAAAATAAGAAAATCACAATACCAAATGGAGTTTTGGTTTCTCATTATGTTCTGTTTCAAACTAAGCTCACCACAAAGACAACCATAATTAACATTTACTTTTATCAAAATAACTCCAAGCTGAGCTAGGCATCGTCAACTGCACAAACATTTTCTTTGCATGAATAGCCTGCAATAATAAAAGAGATTGAGTTAGGGAATTAGTTTTAAGGCAAATGCATTCAAAAAGTAGTTTTAACAAATGAAAGAAAGTTTGGGGAGTAGGAAGTGAACTTCTCTCCAAGTTTCTTTTTCTTCAAGTCTAATCTTCCTGTAATCTTTTGGGTTTAAACAGCTCATTCTATAAACTCCAAGAGTATAGTTGGGGAAAGATCTGAGGTTGGTTCACAACAAGTTGTTTGAGAGAAAAGGAATAACCAGTTTGAATTGAATCAGGATTCTTGAAGAGTTCTTCAAAGGTATAGTTTTATTCAAACCTCCATTTCTTATGTTACGATGAGCATGCTTCTAAGATACTTCCAAATTAGTTGAATTAGAGTTGCTTATTGAATCCTTGTTACTACTCGCTGGCAGTTTGCTGTCTGATATACTCTTACATCATACCTAACTAGACGTGGACTTGCAATGGCTATTTCCTCATTGCTTACCTCTCCTTCTTAGTGTCTATAAGCAATTCAAGGCTCTTCTCGAGCAATAAGTATGAATAAATTGATCGTCTCCTAGTGTGGAGGGATAGGTCTCTTGGCGAGCATGAGTGTTCTTTGATGAGCCATGAGTATATTTATTGAAATTTTTCATAGTTGAGTTTGAAACTTGGTCACTGTCGAGGAAAGGATGAAAGTCCACATATTGTCAGTGAATGACTTAGTAAAACAGAGTTTCCTAGGCACTCAAGGGCGATAGTAAAACAATAAAAAGAATTCTAATCTAGAAATTCTCAGTGCGTTTTAATTAAAAAATAAAATCTACAAATAAATAAATCATAGGTATAAATTTGTTGTTGAAGATATAGAGGATAAAGATTAACAAATTATATATTCTCTATAATAAGTCTTTAAATTAATATAAAGAAACTAGTTTTAATCTTAAAGTCTCTTATTACTAAATCTAGATAAATAAAAAATCATTAATCCAAATATCTTACTCTATCAAATATTCTAATTTGTGCAAAATTATCATTTTAAAATCTACCTAAATGAAAGTGTGTATCTACACCAAAGAAACACTTTTATCTTTCTATATACAATACAGAGACATTTTAGGAGGCCATAAAATAGGGAAGAATGCTATGAGGATGATCCGTCGTGTAAATACCAATTCGGACAATATTTTAATAAATATTCAAAATATGGCTTGTATTCTCGCAACCTGAAAGATATATCTTCAATACGACAAACAAGTGATACTTTCATATGGAATCTTTTGAAACCTCATTCGTATTTGTGATAGTCAATTTTGTGACATATCGCTGTTAGTATATTTTAAATCTTATTCATCATCATATTTTGATGCGATTTATATCAAAAATAAACTATAGTCTTTGAAAGTGGTTATGGTTGATCTTCTTTGGGAGTGAGCATTGTCGGCCTTTGGGGCTTTGATGATCTGAGTGCATATGGGATGAATCGGTCTTTGAGGAGAAAGATTTTTACAAAAGATATGTGGTTTTGATCTCTTCTTTATAAAGAAATTGACATTTCTCGACCTTTGGTGGCTTGCTTGAGATCTTTTTTAAACGATCGCCTGTGTAGAGATTAGGATATTTTGATCTTTCTTGTTATGATCAACCTTGTGCTGCTTAAATCTACTGTAAAGAGAAAATATTGATCTCGGCGCTTGTCTTTAGTCTGTATGTCTCTTAATAAATGAATACTAAAACATATTGGGCATTGTTGATCTTCATTGGATGACAGCATGACGGCTTTGGCTTTGAGTGATGCGGTTACAATTTGGAGACTCCCGACTCTCGGAACTTGAGCTTTCTATATTCTTCTTGTTAACTTCCCTTGTTGCTAAACTGATCGGCCTTTGGCTTTGATATGATCTTCTTGGACGAAGGATCTCGTGTACTATTAGGGACTTTTGGTATGTATCTTTACTTTGACTGATATCTGGACACTTAAATTAAATTAAATTTTTGAGGAAGTGTGCATATTAATAGAATTCTTCTTGGATTCGAAATTTCTCAGATTCCTTAGTTGCGTCTATTTTAGTTTGATCTGTTGTGAATGAGAAATCGTGAATTGTCCTTATTTGTAGTATTTTGATATGATGAGTGCGTGATTTCTTTTTCGATAGGATCTGATTATTGTGCACATTTTTGGGTGACTTTGTTTCGCTACTTCCTTTGTGCATATACTAATGTTATTCTGGCCCTATATGTGCTTGTTGATCTTGGATTATGTTTCCAAACTGACTCGCCTTCCGTTGTGAACAAATTTAAAAATCTTTGTGTTATCAGATGTGCGTGATAGTATCTTCTGATATCATTGAATATGGTATTATGTCATTAATTCATAGTTAGATTTTATAGACCATGTTGATGTGTTTACTCTGATATTCTTATAAGTATCTTGAGAATCCTCATCGATTCTCTTCTTTGCGATTTATGGGTTGAGATGTGCTTGACTTGATGTGATAGAAAAAGTATCTATACCAAAAACTGTTTCTTATTAATTAGTAGAAGTTCATTATAGCAAGTAGGTTTGTGTCTTACTAAGTGGTCTTCCTGTCTTTCAAGGAGTGTAACTTCAGGACTTCTTTGGAGGGAGTCTTTCTGCTTGATAGATCTTGAGAAAAGTTCCTCTCGGGCTTCGTTCTGATCGAGATTAATGAGAATAATGTCTTGATATACATTCATATATCGATTATCAGTCTTCATCAAACTTGTATTTCTTCAAAAAAGAACCTTATTCTTTCAGTAAATATCATTGGTTATCTTTTCCGTAATGACTTCGAGTCTTTAGTGTGTGTGAGGATTAGCTCAGCGAGTCAAAGGTGTGGAGTCTTCATATTATAGCAGGATAAATTCACTCTATTTATAAAGATCTCCTTCTAGAGTATAGAAATTGCTGACCTCACACATTCTCAAAAATGAGTGAAGACTTTTCTACTTTTTTTTTCTTTCTTTATTTATTTAATAAAGTATATTATAAGATTTCACATGGTTGGTGGGCTTGGGGCTTGATTGATCCATGGGTGTCGGCCTCCTTATGCAGGCACAAATTAGTTGTGACCTTGGACTTTGGATATGTGTCTAATTTATATTTATTAATGTCATAGGTCTGTACAATCTGTGAGCTATACGTTCTAACATTTATTAGTGTTGGATTTAGAAAAGTCCTGACTTGAAATACTTTTGGGTTACAAATTTCAAACTATATTCATTAAGGCTTTAGATTTTTGCGACTTTTGACCCAAATAATATATATCAAAATATGTGAGCTCATATAATTATATTCTTATCGGATTTTCAACTTTTTATGATAAAACTACGTGGCGGTCATTCAAATTTGTTTTCAACTCCTAATTCGGACATTACTCTTAATGAACCTCGACAAATTTCTAAAATTAATTTATTCAAATTATCTATCTATTAAAAAATTTTCACTAAAATGACGTGAATTCAACTTTGTATGATTTGATCTAAAAGTTTCTCATTCATTAACAAATCGCGTCCTATATTTCTCAAAAAATCGAGAACCATGATTGACTATACCATCTACTGCAATTTTCTTCTCAGCAATAGATGATAGAGAACCTTTTGACAATGTTTGGATCCCAACCAGATTATAGTTTATAAAACAAACGAAACTACAAAGCATATTAATCTCATCTTATAATAAAAATTACTCATTTGTTGTTATATGATATAAATTACTTAATTTTCTAACTTCATGTTCTCTTATCACATTTTTATTACATTATTTACTAATTTATTTAATTACTCATAAACTAAATTAAGTCTCCAACTCCCAAAAACACCAAAAATTCACTACATATTAATTCCAGATACTAAAATTAGTATTACTCTTAAAACCCAAACCATTATCAGAGCTCTCTATCCGGCATCTTAATATAAACTCTAGAAATATACTCAGAACAAGACCCAATTTTTTACGTCCACACCTTCTTCACGAACACATTCTTAACGTTGTTTTCTAAACCCATTAGAAACAGGTTTCATATAAGTAGGCAAGTGAGTGATTTGATAAGTAGTATCTGTACATAGTTCAATATAAAAGCAATGTTTTGTACAGCATTTTATTACACAAGAAATGAATGAAATTGCTCGTGTGTAGGAGGAAGTAAGAAGATATAGTAGCAGTAGTGACAGGAGGATTGCTGTTTTATTGCGATGAATTGTAATGGTGTTTGAAATTCTCTGATATATGTGCATATGTATTATAGACTAACATTTTGGAAGATTGAGAAGAGGGGTAACCATGCCATAATTGAGGGGCTACTGAGGTCTGAGAGTGCCTAATTTTGCGACTTGCTAAAGTGTCACCATCCAAAATGAACAATTAAAGTTAAATTCTTATTGCTTCCTACACTGCCACTTGTCCTACACACGCACTCCCCAAGCTTCAGAGATCGTGTGTAACATCCAACGACATTATTATCATTATAAATGCAATACTAAACCACCAGTTATTTATTAAATAAAATAGAGTTTTAGCCGTCATTAACTATCACCTACTCCACTTACTAATTTTAAATCGAAATACTCCCTGGACTCACCTGTCGGCAAATATACCAATTCACTTTTTATTTTTCATGGAATGGTACAAAATGCGAACCCCTCAGAGGGCGCAATACTTTTAGTATTTATGACAAAAGATGTATACATACTAAAGCATGTTACAACTAGTTAATCATATCCTTAATCTTTCCAATATGATTCAAGAACTATAAATTTTCAAAATAACTGTAATAAGGGTGTACGAATTCGACCCTTAAACTCTTAATAGAGATTGTGTAGAAATTAGACTCTAATTGATGAAAATTGAACACCCAAAATTTATACAATTGCTAACAGTGACCATTACATTATAATATAAGTTTGAAGGTTCTCTTAACTTTATAAACACACTTGTATAAGTTAAGGGCCTTACAAAAATTGATTATTTGAGGGGTTGGTTTATATAGGTTTGAAGCAACTGTAACCCAAATCCTTCAATATGTTCCGATGTTTAGGATGTTTTCATTCACTAACCCAATGATCAATATCTTATTAAAAATAATTCGCAATTACACGCAACCAATCCCAACTCTGGAAAACTCTATACGATTTCGGCGTTAGTTCGGATGATTAACTACTCGCATCCAAGTTAATTTGATGTTAAAATTTTTTCTAAAAGTAGTCTAAGATGTTAATCTATTAAATAATATGTAATTATTTTTTTATTAATATTGAATTAAGATTAACAATTCAATTTGAACTGTAATATATTTATAAGTAACTCTTCATTCCCTTTCACCAAGTGTTTAAAATATTATTTTTAGTTGTTTTAAGAACATGACAACTGACGTAAAAATACAAACAGACGAAAATTTAAACAATATGAAAATATAAATTTCAAATTATATTTTATACCTACCCTACAATTTATATATATAATTGTATTATAAGTATTTTTTTTAAATGAATATATAAAGTCCAAAAGTCTGTTAAGTTAATTTCGATAGTTTAAAGGTGAGTCTATGAAACCCAATCTACCCATTGTTTGACATAATTAATGATTAAAATCTCAAAACCACAACCCAAGCTGGTGAATCCATAGACATTATGGTACATGTTTATTTGATTTTTTGGGGTTCATCAGGTTTTTGAACACTCAGTTTAATTTTATAAGAATTATCTTACATTGAAAAGTGTCATTGAAGGTTACTATATACATATTCCAACCCATTATTTAAGGTGTGTATTTTACTATATGTACTCCAAGCACTAAATTTAATGGCAAATGTTTATGGTGCAAACTCTGTTTTAACAGGAAAATTAAAGAGAAATTGCTATATATCTATTTGTGAGTATTATTACTGATATATTTATAAAAAATCACATTTTCAATAGAGAATATTTAGAAGTAAGATCATTACTCCCGAAAAT
>NW_024064100.1:0-1489 GCF_009727055.1 Benincasa hispida | reverse complement strand
TATGTTGTGGATGTTTAGCATGTCTAAAGTTTTATAAGCTGTTATAAAATTGGGTTAGACATTTAAAATCCATAACGAAGAACAGTTACATGCTCACGTAGGTTAACCACTTGTTTTAATAGTTAAAATAGGTCGTTAAACTTGTAAAACTAGGGTTACAAACTCAATCAGTATATAATCATGTCGAAGGTTGGGGATATTTAAGTTAACGGTCTACGGAACACCTCCTACCTAGGGATTATGGCCGAATAATTGAACATTGGTAACCAGTTTTATGAGTATTCATGAGCGTTATGAGGTAATAAAAGGGTTTATCACCTAGACATTGTAGGTTTAAGTCCATTTATAAGAGTTATATTTGGATAAACTACATAGAGTTAGGGTTGTTTTTATTACCCAGAAAATAACCTAAGTATAACTTTATCCAAAAAATTAGAAGAGTGGTAGTCAATAACTTCTATATGATAGAGTTATTAGAAAGCTTCAGTGGGAGATTAATAACATACACGATATGTTATTCTTAGCTCTCGCATCCCTAAGAGTTCACAGTCTGGATTTAAGCGGTACTTCGTGTCACCCTGGGAGTGACCTCCCTTCGAAAAGTATTTTTTAGCTTAAATTTAGACTCGAGTGAATAAGGGGAAGTTGTTTGAACAGAAATTAAGTGTACTATTTCAACTACCACATCGCCACATAGTTCACACTGTGAGATTCATATTGAAGGAACTCATACCGAGAGTTCTATGAGCATGTTCAGATCGCTCCGATTTCACAGTGACCGAAATACAAATGATATACATTCAACACAAACAGTTATGCACATAAATCTAATTATCAGCATGCTCAAAACAAAATACAAAATAGGGAAAGGATTCCATACTAGTTGAAGATTGTCTTCGAACTTTAGAATCCCAATGCAGCGGATCCCTCCAACAGATTTACCAACACCCGGCGGGAACGTCGACTACAATAGCATGATCAACACGAACACGAATGCTGCAGCAGGGACGACACCACCGCTAATGAACCCCGGGTATCCTCGGAGTGAAAATCCAAAGAGTGGGCTTTGGTGAGTTTAATAGAGGGTAGAGGACAACGAATCGTGTAGACGATAAGCAAGTAGGAGATAATACATTGCTATCGTATAGCGGAAGTGCATATCGTATAAAGGAGATACACAATCGTGTATGAAAAGCTGAACGATCGTTTAGGAAAAATGTATACGATCGTTTAGATGGAAGAGCTACTATTGTATAGGCTCTCGGGCGATCGTTTTCACGAATTCTTTTGGGCAGTCGAAAATAATGAATGCACGATACGAAAAATGAAAACTCTTTTCATTCTTAACCCATCGGTTACCATAACCAACGATCGTAACCGATATTGAATGCCTGTATGTTGTGGATGTTTAGCATGTCTAAAGTTTTATAAGCTGTTATAAAATTGGGTTAGACATTTAAAATCCATAACGAAGAACAGTTACATGCTC
>NW_024064099.1:0-5138 GCF_009727055.1 Benincasa hispida | reverse complement strand
TTATATAATATATAACCTTTTCACTTACAGTACTTTTTATTTTATATATATTATAAAGATTTAAAAAACTACTTATGGCGTCGAACCTTACGCACTTCCCTCAAAGTATATTCATATAGTAGAAACAACGAGTGTCATAACCACCCCTGATTACTAATCCCTCCGGAAGGAGGAGTAATCCCCTTCTAAAAATATTATACATACTTTCTTTTTAACTTACAACATGCTTTTTACTTTTATAACAATAGTTTGGTAAAAGCCCAAGCATACATAACAAATAGTTTGGTGAAAATGTGAATAGAAATTATCTAAGGTCTATCATAGATTGGTCATCATCACAAAACATGTAGCAAAATCATTATACAGTCAAAAGCTCAACCACAAAGTCCGAGCTCAATTAATAATGACAACCATGTGGGCAAGCTGGGAATGAAAGTAAGAGATTACACTTCAGTGTCCTAGGCAAGAAGAAGGAAAAGGAAATAATGTGAAATAAAGGCCTAAGAAAATGTTTAAGTTGAGGTGAGGAAATTTTGTACTTCACGTTGACTTTGTGATTGGGAAAGTTTCAGTTCGTTAAAGATCTCACTAGGGTCGATTACTAGTAGCAAGGTACTTGACATGAAATGTATGTTTTTAGGCCTTTATTTGCACACATTTATTCAGAAAAATGACTCTTGCAATGTGTTTTGCCCTAAATTTAGCCTTAATGATCTAAAATGAGCTCACTAAGGGTCTTAATGAGTTAAAAGTTGTTATTTTACGGATTTTAAGGCAATTTTGTGGATTTTGCAGTAATTTTTATCAGATTAAAGATTTCTATTTAATGTGGCCACATCAATGAGCCCTAGTTTTCCCAAAATTAACCTATTCAATATGTTTGTAATTTTTGCATTCCAAATAGTTGTTCAGCCAAAATTTCACCTGATAAAACCCTCAGAGCATGGATTTTGGCCATCCTTAATATGGGGCCTATAAAGGAGTGGAATATAAAGAACACGTGCATAGTAGAAGCAATGATCGATAACGTTCTAGTTACATTACAAAAAAACAAGAATAAACAATGCATAAAGGGTTAGAAATTACAACCTTTGTAGAATCCACCGCAATCTTCCTCGTCCCGAGCTCGGATCGACACCACCAACGAAAAATTCACGCTATTCTCCGATTGAAGAACACGATGACAGTTTGAGAAACAAGGTAATTTCACTTTAATAAAAAGAGAGTAAAGAGATTTTAGGTGAAGAGTTTTTGGTCAAAAGTCAAAGATGCATTAGCTTTTACAATATTCAAAAACCAAACTACTTATCAAATAAATACATGCAAAATCCTATCTTGTATATTTTTCACCTCAAACTCCACTAGCATGTAAACTTTAGGTGTCAAGCCTTTGGAAGTGCCACTTCAAAGTCCACTTAGTTAGTGGGAAAATCCAACAATTTGATTTTTTTCACTAACTAATTTTTTATTAAAAATGAAATACAATTTTCAAAATTTTAGAAAATTATTTAATTAAAACAATTTCAATTAATTAAAATAAACAAATTTAATATCACATATTAAATTTTCTTTGACACCTAGCTTTGATTAATCAAATTAATCAAAGTTTTAAAAAACATTTCATGCTCATGAATCAAGTTACACTAAAAAATAATTAATTAATTAGATTAATTATTTAAATTGTAAAATATATAAAATACAATTTTTCCTCAAGCTCTAATTTGAACATTTCGAATTCTTACTTCACCTAGTTCTTCGAATTTTGTTTTGTGGTGAGCTAGCAACGGAACCGAGGGAACCTACAGTCATGGTCTCCAAATGATCTGAGCACTAGACCGGTTAAACTCTTTAACCTAGTTAATCAACATTCATTAACTAACAAGGTTGTCCACTATACGCCTGAGTTGCACTCCCCTCATTGTAGATATAATATTGTGTGCCATTTGATATAACCATGATCAATAAGTTGTTCCTTCACAAGTTATTCGTAATCTCATCTAAGTCAAATACGAAATACCCCCGAGTTACATCTTTTCTCCTTAAGTACCCCATCCCTCTAATGAATAGATTGATTTAGGATCATAATCACTAAAATCCATTCCCTCTAAGCCAATGAGAGGATGGGGGCCCCTTGTTCAAGACCGAGATCAGTTTTTAAGGGTATCAACATTTCTACTATCCCCTAAAATGGGTAGTAGTGAATTCCATCTTGCAAATTCTAATGTCCCTAGCCGTCTACCCAGTCTTTTCACTAAAATGGGAGGCATATTAAGCAACGATGCTTGAGCTTAACCCTCATCTATGTCGATAAAAGGGTACAATCAATGAATAAACAGAAGTTCATAGATAGCTCAGAATTCATATCAAGTTATCTAGGTCAACAAGAAGTAAAATTTAATCAGTGTTAATAGTAAACGGTGTTAATTGAGTACAATGATTATTCCGTGGTTGTCTTACACAAATCTCATGTGTAGAATACCCCGCTCACATGTCTCTTACATGAACGACCGATCACGTCATTTATGACATTTACAATATTTGTAACAACATAAGCGGGTCGTATTCAATAGTATCACTAGAAATTACGTGTACCTAACATAATCCAGGTACTATAGATAGTTAGGTTATTTTCTCGAACTTGATCTAGTCTATGTCTCCACATAAAGTCCAAGTATTCATTACAATAGCCAAGGGTTCGCTAGTTTATTGATTTTAGAGTTAATTAAACAATTAACTCCACTTGTCTGAATAAAACTTCATATATGTTTACTGTTTACAAAACTACGAGTTTAGGACATACAACCCAGCAAACTCCCACTTAGATTAAAACTCCTATTGGGTTACAACAAAGTTGAGTGCAGTGAGAGAAAAACTAAAATACAATAATGAGCGACATACCATACCCACAATTGTCTCCCCACTTGCCCTATTTATTCTACTCGTAGTCCTAAACTTTCCCAGGTGACCCTAAAAAATCTTTTGCAGGAGGGCGCTTTGTAAGGGATCAAACAATATTGTTCTCAAACGCTATTTGTTTCACTATAACGTCTCCTTTTAGCCGACTCTCTCTGATGATATGATATTTACTGCTCAATAGGTTTTCCTACGCTTTAGTGGCTTCTAGTTTCTCTGGAGTTCACTACTTCCCTACTATTATCACAATACAAAGTGATTGGTAAGACGTATGTCTGGAACAACTTCCAATCATTTAGGAACTTCCTAAGCCATACTACTTACTTGGCTGCTTCACAAGTAGCAACATATTCTGCTTCCTTGTAGAGCCTACATTGCAATCTGCTTAATACTTCTTCATATTACTACGTCCTCCATTTAAAAGTGAACACTGATCACGAAGTAGATCTCATGGAGTCTATATCGGTCTTGAAAATCGGAGTCAGTATATCCTGTAAGGATCAAATCCTTATTTCCAATATACCAGCACGTAGTATCCTCATTCTCCTAAGATACTTTGGTTATTCATTACAGTAGTCCAATGTTCATTAACTAGGGATTAGTCTGATTACCTACTAATAATCTCTACTGCAAAACATATTTTTGACGAGTTCATAGCATTGCATAAATCGTGATTCCGACTATTGATGCATAGGGAACTCGTCTCATTATTCTCAGGTTTATGCGGTTATGTGTGAGCCAACTTGAAGGTGAATGGAAAATCTCATAATATCCATTTATTGTTTTTTTATCTTTTCCAATTAATACTATAATCACATATCTCTCTCTTATATTTATTTATTTTCTATATCTTTTGTCATACTAGGTATTACATTATCATTGTATTCATAATTATAATAAAAACAAGCTATTGTATGTCTCTCTCATTTTATTTAAACCAAAATACAAGTATGTAGTTTGATGAGCTAGAGAAAGAAGTTGTGAGTGCAATGTGGTCACTTTGGTTGAATTACAGCAGCTCTCACAACCAACCCTTCCTTAACATAATTTCCGTCATGATCATACAAGGTAAACGTCAACTCCCCTACACCATCGTCGACCTTGACTTCCCCGACCTTGATCGGGAACCATACATCTCGTTGCTTATTCTCTAGAGATTCGTTAGTCACAATTGTTAACCCATCTGACCACTTGAGTTTGAGGTTAACAGGATTTTTCCAATCATAGCGAGATTCCTTTAGCAATAATTCAAACAGTATTTCATATGTAATACCAGGTGATAGCTTCTCTGCCTTGATACTCCCACGAATATCTAGCCACCAGACATATATAAGTTCAGCCACTTCAACTTTCTTACTGCAAATTTTTTACACAATACACATCCACAAAATCAATATTTTGCCAATTACTTTGATAGTTCGGGAATATATTTTCAAAATTTATAAAGAAAAATCTAGCGATAAGAATTAAATATAAGATTTATTGGAAGGAGAAAAACTAAAATTAAATAAATTTCAAGTATGAGGACCAAAATGATATTTGAGTATGAACTAATAAATATGTGGTTAAATTATACCCGTTGATCTCTTTAAATGTCCATTTCCAGTATCGAGGATCCTCACTCCAAGCTATTGCGAGGTCTCTTGCAGGTATAATAATCTTCTGCATACAAAGATGATTTGAAATTTTCCTTATCATATCCATATAATTCAAGTAAATTAAATTTGAATTTCCCTAAAATAATGATGACTTAAGGGTATGCTTGAGATGAATTTTAGAATCATTGTTTGGAGATAAATTATTACATTATAATTAGTTTTGTAACAGTGTGATACATCGTATAAATATTCTCCATAACATATTTATGTAAATGGTTTAAATTTAATTAAAACTGTTTTTAATTAATTAAGGTTTGATTTTAAAAGGTAGTATTAGAATCATCAAATTCTTGGGGAAAAAAACATCACATTTTAGATTAAAAAAAAGACTAAAGGGAGAGAACGTTTTACAGATAAAGAAACAGTGAGAAAAATTATATTAATTTTTTAAACAATAAAATCAAATTGGAGGTAAACATTGTAAAGGAGAGAGGAAATTAAGGCAGATGAGAGAAAATAAGAAAGAGAAGAGAGATAAATTAAATGAGACAAAACTTTTGAAAGAAAAATACAATTTCTTTATTAAATTTTAGAACAAAACAAAGTGAAGAGGAAGATCTTTTTTAA
>NW_024064098.1:0-1824 GCF_009727055.1 Benincasa hispida | reverse complement strand
GAATATGGCAACTCAGAAGACGTCGCTTTTTCCAAGTGAATATCTTGTTGGGATTGTGGAGACAAAACTCTATGGAAGCAGAATGGAAATATATATACATATGCATACATATATATAGAATTATAATTATAATTAATGAGTTAATCATATATATGATTATAATTATAAAATTTATGGGATAATTATATATATATATATATATATAATTATAATTAATTTTTTTGACCAAGTCAAAGTAGAAGGCCAATTATTTAATTTTGACCAAAATCAAAATTAAAGGGAATTTTGTTTCAATTGCCGTGAAATCCAAATTGGGCTTAGCCCATCCAATTAGGTTATTGGTTACAATATATATGTGTTTAATTGGACAAATTGAAGGGTAGACGTGGACATCCTTGTGCGACAATTCAAAAGAAGAAAGCGGTAGTGTGTGAGTGCGGCAGAAGCATAATTTTTTGTGCAGTCTGCTGGCAGCGTTTTTTTCTTCTTGGTTTTTTTGGTCTATTTCTCTTTTATTGTTAATTCCAAGATATCAAATTGTGGTATAGAAAATCAAATAGTTCGTTTTGGACTATTTGGATGAGATTTATAGTACGAATTTTGTGGAACTTTACAATCTTCATCGTATAAATCAACTGCAGAAGACTAGACATAGTCCCAAGTTTGGGACGAACTAGTTTGGAAAATGGGACGAACTAGTAAAGATAATAGGATAATAAATTATTTAATCCATAAAAAATCTTGTTCCATATTCATCTTCCACACATGAAAGTTGTTACAAATTTCAAAGTGAAAACAAGAGAAATTGAGGTTGTCATTAAATAGTCGAATTTCAAAACAAGAAAGTAAAGTTCGATCTCTTCAGATTTCTCATGTTCTACATTAAAACGTAGGAGGAAATTACTATTACGATGTTCAACGATATGACATCCGTTCCAAGAAAGACCTCCATTAAAGTAAATGCCATAATTGAAATCAATAATAGAAAATGGCATAAAGGAAATACTAGCCCATTTTCCAAAACTTCCTATTCCAAGTGCACCAAATGTGAAAATATCTACTAGAAATAATCCATTTGTTAGGAAGTTTAACTATTTTGTACTGTTCAGTATTGGGACTAAAGCCAAATCTATGTGGTAGTATCAGTTTAAATCCTTCTTATACTCAAATGTAGGAAAGTTTCATGTACTCATTTGTTATAGGATATAATACGAAAACAAAAGACCACATATTTTCTCTTCTTATAACTTTGCGGTCCACAAAACAAAAGAGTCCATTACAAGAATTAATAATTTTGATGAGAGAAAAATGAGGATGAAAGGTAAATGAAGCAACAATCAACTCTTCCCTTCTTTCAAGGATTTGGAATCAAAGTCAATTTAATGGAGCATCTTATGATGAGAAATATGGGCAAATAAAAATCTTGAATTTGGACAAACTTACAACTCAGAATCAGATTGTTCCAAGCTTTACATGGCCCTACAAATAGGCAAAATGAGAATGATCTATTTTATTTCTTTTTTCACATAGTAGTTGTTCATGCTGGAACCGATGTCGTTAGTTCGACTCTAATCGAAACAAAAATATTTATAAATCACTGAAACCTAAGAAATGCTTGTTTAATCTTTTCTTACGCTAAGTTCAACTATCAAAGCAATAAAAACGGGTTTTGATAAAGCAAGAAACATATTTGACAATCAGAAGATAAAAGATAATTGCAAACAAATTTTGTTCAATCTTATTTCTAGTTCAAGTTAGACATTCAATGTAATCTCTATCATCTACAAAGTAGTCATGCAAACGAATTATGCACACAACTACTCG
>NW_024064097.1:0-1116 GCF_009727055.1 Benincasa hispida | reverse complement strand
TTAGACAATCTTGAGTTGATTTTAAATATAGTCAAGTGAAAGATATTTATAAATCAAAATTAAGATATATATATTTATTAATTTATTTTATAAAATTTAAAAGTTAAAAATTGATACCACTATTAATTTAAATGTTGCCTCATAATTCAATACAATAAATTGACCTCTTCCACCCCCACCACTCATAATTTGCTTTATATAAAATGAATTCAACTAGAATTACAATCCATCAAATATATAAAGGAAAAAAGGCTAAGATAATAATGTTATGGAGAAAAAAATCAACATATTTTAAATTCAACATAATGGTAAGAAACGTGCATTATCAATTATCATTGTAATCTTAAAAATCTGACCACCCCAAAAGAAAAAGAAAACAAAATTACCTCTTCGATCCTCAAATTTCGAAGAACACGTGTTTGGTATCTAAGTTTTCAAACATATCTTTTTAGTAATTGAGTTTTTTAAGAATATGTTCATTTGGTTCCCAAATTTTCAAAATATACCTATCTAGTTATTGAATTTTTAAAAATATGTTTAAAAAGTCCATGCATTCATTTATTATTACTATTTTAAATTAAAAATTGTTTTTCTTAATTACCTATTCTCGCTAAAATCATTTTTTACACATATTTTTGTAATTTCTATACATTTTTTAGAATTACCTATTCTCTAAAATTATTTTTAAACTACCGATCACTTGGTATTTCTAACCTTCGAGTCGAATGAGACTGCCTTCTGACTGTAAATCTCATAAACAATGGGCATTTGGCTTTGAATAGATTAGAAGATGTATCGATGAAATTTTGTCACTGAACAAGGGTTTACTTACATCTCCTTTCTCTTTGTAAATCGTATATGTAATAGGTTAGTTGATGCCTTAGCAAAGGAGGCTAGTGCTAACCTTAAGGATAGTATTTGGGCATGAGATTTTCCAACCCGTTTTTCATTATGGTTGAATCAGATGTTACTCGTTCTTAGCCCATGAGGCATTATAAAATTCTTTCATTTTTTAAAAATAATAATTCAGGGATCTTTTAAACTTATTTTTAAAAACTACGTGACTAAAAATATACATTTTAAAAATTTATCCCATAATTCAGGGATCTTTTAAAC
>NW_024064096.1:0-6079 GCF_009727055.1 Benincasa hispida | reverse complement strand
ATGATCCAGGGTTCAGAAAGGATGAGAAAAAGCCATGGGCGTAGACGGTTTTAGGAACATGTCTCGTTCGGTGCCCCAAACGGCTATCGAGCCTTGTCAGGGTGGCCCCGAGGCCCAATTTATTAGTGCGTGAAACTTTTCGGTGGGTGGAAATCTTATAAGACAGACATAGGGCGTTAAGAACGATAAGAAAAAAGCCAATGGCCCAGAGCGGTTTTAACGCGAGACTCGTTTTGTGTACCGCACCACCAAACGGCTATCACGCCCTTGTGGTGGTGCCCAGGTCCCGAATTTTAGTGCGCGAACTTTTCGGCAGGAGAAAACCTAATTAAACGGACCCAGGGTTTCAGAACGATGAGAAAAAGTCGTGGGCGGCAGGACGGATTTTAGGACGGAGCTCCCTTTGGTGCCCCAATATGCTATCGGCACGACGGGGGTGCCTGTTGGACCAATTTAGAGCGCGAACTTTCTGGCGGGGTGCGAAAATCTGAAAACGGACCCAGGGTTCATAACGATTGAGAAAAATCCAATGGGCGTAGACGGTTTTAGGAACGAAGCTCGTTTGCTGACCCAAACGGCTATCGAGCCTTGTGAGGGTGCCCGGGGCCCAATTTAAGTGCGCGAACTTTTCCGACTGGCGAAAATCTGAAAACGAACCCAGGTGTTCAGAACAATGAGAAAAAGCTGTGGGCGAACACGGTTTTGGGAATGGAGCTCGTTTGGGTGCCTCAAACGGCTATCTGGCCCGATGGGGGTTCCCGGGGCCCAATTTATAGTGTGCGAACTTTCAGGCAGGCCGAAATCTGAAAGACCCAGAGGTTCAGAACGATGAAGAAAAAGCCGTGGGCAAAGACGGTTTTGGGAACAGAGCTCGTTTGGTGCCCCAAAGGGCTATCAGGCCCCGCGGGGGTGCCCCGGGGCCCAAATTTTAGTGCGCAAAACTTTCCCGCGGTGAAAATCTGAAAATGAACCCAAGGGTTCAGAACGATAGAAAAAGTCGTGGGCATAGACGATTTTGGGAACGGGAACTTTGTTTGGCGCCCCAAATGGCTATCGGCTTGTGGAGGGTGCCTTGGGCCAATTTTAGTGCGAACTTCCCGGCAGGAAAAATTTGTAAAATGAATCCAGGGTTCAGAACGATGAGAAAAAGCCGTGGACGCAGGTTTTGGGAATAGGAAGCTCGTTTGAGGGCCGCCATGCTATCGGGCTCCGGGGGTGCCCCGGGGCGCATTTTAGATGGAAAACTTTCCTGGCGGGCGAAAATCGGAAACGAACCAAAGGGTTCAGTAACGATAGAAAACGATGGCACATAACAGTTTTGGGGAACAGAGCTCGTTAAGGTGCCAAACGGCTATCGGGCAGCGGGGGTGCCCAGGGGCCCAATTTTAGTGCACAAATCTTTTCGGTGGGCGAAATTGATAAACGGACACAGGAGTTCAGAACGATGAGAGAATAGATGTGGGCGAACAACGATTTTGGGAACGGGCTCGTTTCGTGCCCCAGAACGGCTAATCGAGTCCGGCGGGGGTTCCCCGGGCCCAATTTAGTGGCGCAAACTTTCCGGCGGGGGGAAAATTTGAAAACAGGACCCCGTGGTTTTCAGTAACAAATGAGAAAAAAGCCGAGGGCGCAGAAAAGGTTGTGGGAACGGAGCCTCGTTTGGGTGCTCAAACACCTATGGGCCCGGTGGGGTGCCCCGGGGCCAAATTTAGTGCGGCGAACTTTCCCGACGGGAGAAAATTTGAAAACGGTACCCAGGCATTCCAAGAAGGATGAGAAAATTCCGTGGGCGCAGAACGGTTTTGGGAACGGAGCTCGTTTTGTTGCCTCAAATGGCTATCTGGCCCGACGAGGGTTGCCGGGGCCAATTTTAAGTGGCGCGAACTTTCAGGCAGGCGAAAATCTGAAAAAATAGACCCAGGGTTCAGAACGATGAGAAAAAGCCGTGGGCAAAAGACGGTTTTGGGGAAACAGAGCTCATTTGGTGTCCCAAAAGGCTATCGGGCCCCGCGAGGGTGCCCCGGGGCCATTTTAGTGGCGCAACTTTCCCGCGGTGAAAAATCCTGAAAACGAACCCAAGGGTTTCAGAATGATGAGAAAAAGTCGTGGGCATAGACGGTTTTTGGGAACGGAACTTGTTTGGGCGCCTCAAACGGCTTATCGGCCCTTGTGAGGTGGCCTCGAGGCCGATTTAAATGCGCGAACTTTCCCCGGCGGTGCGAAAAATTTGAAAACGAATCCAGGGTTCAGAACGATGAGAAAAAGTCATGGGCGCAGGCGGTTTTGGGAAATGGAGCTCGTTTGTGCCCCAAATGGCTATCGGCTCGGCGGGGGTTGCCCCTGGACCCCATTTTTGTGCGCAAACTTTCCGGCGGCGAAAAATCTGATATCTGAAAACGAGAACCCAAGTGTTCAGAACGATGAGAAAAAGCCCGTTGTGGGGCGCAAAACAGTTTGGAATGGAGCTCGTTCGGTGCCCCACGCCCCCCCCCAAACAGCTATTTGAGTCCAGCGAGGGTGCCTAGGGGCCCAAATTGTAAGGTTGACGAACTTTTTTGGGTGGCAAAATTTTGATACGAACACAGAGTTCAGAACGATGAGAATTTTTAGATTTTCGCCCGCCGGAAAGTTTTCGCACTAAATTTGGACCCTGGGGCACCCCCGTCGGGCTCGATAACCGTTTGGGGCACCAAACGAGCCCCGTTCCTAAAATCGTCTGCACCCACGGCTTTTTGTCATAGTTCTGAATCCCTGGGCCCGTTTTTCAGATTTTCACCTGGCGGAAAGTTCGCGTAATAAAATTGGGCCTCGGGCACCCCCGCATGGCCCGATAGCCGTTTGGGGCACCAAACGAGCTCCGTTCCCAAAACCGTTTACGCCTACGACTTTTCTCATCGTTCTGAACCCCTAGGTCTGTTTTCAGATTTTCGCTCGCTCGAAAGTTCGTGCACTAAATTTCTGCCCCGGGGCACCCCGACGGGTCCGATAGTCATTTGGGCCACCAAACGAGCTACGTTCCCAAAATATCTACGCCTATGGCTTTTTCTCATCGTTCTGAACCACTGGGTCCGTTTTCAAATTTTCGCCCGCCGGAAAGTTCTCGCAAAAAAATTGGGCATCGGGACACCCTCATCGGGTTCGATATCCGTTTTGGGCACAAACGAGCTCCGTTCCGAAAACCGTCTACACCCACGGATTTTTCTCATCGTTCTGAACCCCTGCGTTCATTTTCAGATTTTCGCCCGCCGGAAAGTTCGCGCTCTAAAATGAGTTCCCGGGGCACCCCGCAAGCCCGATAGCCATTTGGGGCACCGAACGAGCTTCGTTCCCAAAACCATCTGCACCCATGGATTTTTCTCATCATTCTGAACTTTGAGATTTTCACCCGTCGGAAAGTTTGTGCACTAAAAGTAGGCCCCGGGGCACCCCTGCCAGGCCCGATAGCCGTTTGGGGTACCAAACGAGCTCCGCTCCCAAAACCGTCTGCGCCCACGACTTGTTTACATCGTTCTGAACCCTGGTCCGTTTTAGAATTTTCGCACTCCGAAAAGTTCGCGCACTAAAATTAGGCCCCGGGGCACCCCCGCCGGGCCTAATAGCCATTAAGGGTATCAAACGGGCTCTGTTCCCAAAACTGTCTGCGCTTACGGCTTTATCTCATCGTTCTTAACCCCTGGGTCCGTTTCATGATTTTCGCATGCCGGAAAGTTCGCACACTAAAATTGGGCCTCGAGGCAACCCCGTCGAGACCGATAACCGTTTGGGGCACCAAATGTGCTCCGTTCCCAAAATCGTTTGCACCCACAGCTTTTTCTCATCATTCTAAACCACTGGGTCCATTTTCAGATTTTTGCCTGCTGGAAAGTTCTCGCACCAAAATTGGGCCCTGAGGCACCCAGGTCGGGCTCGATAACCTTTTAGGGTACCAAACAAGCTCCGTTCCCAAAACCAATCTTGCTTATGACTTTTTTCTCATACGTTCTGAACACCCATGGGTCTGTTTTCAAACCAAACAAGCTTCCGTTCCCAAAACCCCGAAAGTTCGGCCGGCACTAAAATTGGGACCCCGAGGCTCCCCGCTGGGCACCGATTAGCCTTTTGGGGCAACCAAAACTCAAGTATCCGTTTCCTCAAACGTCTGCAGCCCAGCACGTGCTTTTTTCACTCAATTCGCTTCTGAACCCTGTCGTGTTCTATTTTTCGATTCGCATAACCGCTTCGGAAATGTTTCGCAGCTCATTAGAAAATTGAGTCCCGGGGCTACCCCCGCAATGCCCCTCGATAGGCTCGTTTTGGGGCAACCGTGAACGACTTTCGTTCTAAAATCCATTCTGCAACCCAATGGCTTTTTTCCTTTATCCAATTCTGAAACTTTAGAGATTTTCATCACCCGCTCGAAAAAGTATTGTGCACTGCCTGGTTCCGGGGCACCCCTTGCCAGGCCTCACCGATAAGCGTATTTTCGGGGTAACGCAAAGAGCTCTCGCTCCTAACGGAAAATCCGCGGTTCTGCGTCCCCGACTTACTGTTTACATCGTTCTGAACACCTGGGTCCAGTTTTCCAAAATTTTCGCTCTTCCGAAAAGTTTGCTTTTTCTTTTTGGCTTGTTGCACTAAATAAATTTGGGGCCCCGGGGGGGGCAACCCCCGCCGCCTGATAGCCATTAGGGGGTAACTCAAGAGCGAGCTCTCGTTCCAAACTGTCTGCGCAAGTCTTTTTTTCCCTCATCGTTCTTAACACACCTGGGTCGGTTTCATAATGGATTTTCCCGCGCGGAATGTTCGTGCACTAAAATGGTCTCCTTTTGAGCACCCTCCCACGGGGCCCGATAGCCGTTTGGGCCAATCAAATTCGAGCTCCGTTCCCAAATACTGTCTCGCCGACTTTTTCTCCATTATTCTGAACACCCTGTCAGTTATTTCTTTAAATTTTACTTCTCGCTTGAAAGTTCGCTCGCATTTAAAAATTTATGGCTCTGGGCACCCCATGGGAACAATAGCTCTTATGGAGGCACAAAACAATTATGATGTCCCCTTAACCAAAAACCATCATGTGCCCACGACTTTTACATTGTTTTTGAAACGCCCAAGGGCTACTGAATTTTAATTTTTCCTTGCCAAAAAGTTTTAAGCGCAATAAATATGTTCCAACATCGAACCTCGCGGGCTCCGATAAGCCGTTTGGGGCAAACAAACGAGCCTCCGTTCTTCCAAAACGTCTTATGCCCACGACTTTTTATATATCGTTTTGAATCCCTGGGTCGTTTTCAAATTTTGCTCACCCGAAAGTTTTGCGCACTAAAAATTGGGCCCCGGGGATACCCTCGCGGGGTCCGATAGCTTTTGGGGCACAAAACGACCTCCGTTCCCAAAACCGTCTGCACCACGAACATTTTCTCATCGTTCTGAACCCTGGATCTGTTTTCAGATTTTCACCCACCCGGAAAACTTCGTAGCACAAAAATTGGGCCAGGAACCCCCGTCTGTCGATAGCCGTTTGGGCACCAAACGAGCTCCTATCCAAAACTGTTCACGCCACGCTTTTTCTCTTGGTTCTGAAGCCCTAGGTTCGTTTTCAGATTTTCGCCCGTCGGAAAGTTCGCTGCACATAAAATTGGTTCTCGAGGCACCCCCGCCAGGCTCGGATAAGCCGTTTGGTCACATAACGAGCTCCGTTCCCAAAAACGTCTGTGCCCACTCACTTTTTATAATCGTATTTGAACCCCCTGGTTCGCGTTTTCAAATTTTCCGCCCACCCGAAAGTTCGCGCACTAAAATTGGACCCGAGACTATCCCTCTTGCAGGTTGATAGCTTTTTGGGGCACCAAACGACATCCCACATTCCAAAACCATCTGCGCCCACGACTTTTTCTCATCGTTTGAACCCTGGGTCCGTTTATCAATTTTCACGGCCACCGAAACTTCGTCCCAACAATAAAATTTGGGCCGGGGACATCCCCTCTGTCCGATAGCCCTTCGGGTACCAAATCGAAGCTTACATTCCAAAAAACTGTTTACGCCAATGGCTTTTCTCTTGGGTTCTGAAAGCACCGTAAGTCTGTTTTTTCAACTTTTCGCT
>NW_024064095.1:0-7055 GCF_009727055.1 Benincasa hispida | reverse complement strand
ATATTATATTTGATATAACATATAATTTAATATAAATATAATATGATAAATTAGTTATCATATTTATTTATATTATATTATTATTTGAATAATAAGGAAGAGAGTTACATCTCCCGTCCCCATTTTTTCTCTTCATCCACTTTAGTGGAGTAGTTATTCATTTTTTGGGCAATAGGAGAACAAAAGAAAATTAGTTTTTCTTTCTCTTCTACTAGATAATTTACGATTGAAAGATTGAGAGAAAATAACAGAAGTGTTCTGTAACTGAGTTCTTGTGTGATACTTCTCAATCTTCTTCATCCACCTTAAGCCTTTTCCCCACCAAACCAAAATAGTTAGAGCCCACCACTTCTGGGTTCTCACCCCGAGAATACCAAGGACTCCTTTGTGGTTGTGTCCGGATTTTGGTTTGAAAAAATCTTGAAGAAGGTCTTCAAGAAGTTGTTGATTTTGTTCGAGGAAGGATTCGTGAAGAAAATGGTGTTCAAAGGTGAAATTCTTGAGACCTTTTTTCTTATATAACATGTTGTATTTATTTTAAATGCATATCACTTGTATGTTTACTGTAAACTTAGTATTTGATAATTAATGGAATTTGGATGATCCACTTCCGCTCAAGGTTCTCCTTAGACGAGTTCCTTCATAAATGTATCTTAATCTCTCCAAATACGTTTAATTTCTATAAATTTAAACGTTTGTTATCGATATAATTATCCAAACCCTAAATTTCGAATTTGAACATTTCAAAATTCGCTCAATTTTCTAATTCAAGGTTTAATCTTCTACGAGCTAGTAGAGGGATCTTATGGACCTACAGATCATGAGCTCTAACGATATGAGATTAATTGGTTAAACTCTTTAATCTGAATTAATCAATACTCATTAACCATCGAGAAACACCACTATAGCTCGATGGTTGCACTCTCCTCACTGTAGATATATTTTTGTCCACTTGATTTAACCATGATTAGTAAGTCAACCTTTCATAGGTTGTTCGTAATTACGGCTAGGTCAAATGCTGTTTTACCCTCGAAATTCTTACATCTACTCCTTAGTTCCCATTGATCCTCTAATGAATCAATTGGTTTATGGTCCCAATCACTAAACTGAGCTTTCTCTCGGCCAATGACAGGATGGGACCCTTGTCAAGACTCTGGAATCAGCATTAAAAGAACAACCTATCTACTATCCCTAAATAGGTAGGAGCGCGAAATTCCATCTTGCACTCTAATAGTCCCAGCTTTTCACCCGGTCTTACCATAAAATGGGGCTTACTTTGAGCTGACACTATTTGAGCCAACCCTCACCTATACAAAATTACTAAGAGGAAATCCTTGAATTATACAGAAGTTCATAGTTAGCCCTAGGATTCAGTTACGAGTTATCTAGATTACGATTCTCAAAATACGCTCGGTTTTTAAACAATAAAACAACGCTATACAGTAAGAGTGACTCTATTCTTGGTCTCGGTCTATATACAAATCATTGCATAGAATGCCTCCACTCAACATGTCTCCACAATGAACAAAATTCAGGAAACTATCATCAGTTTTGTACACGTTATCTTCAACAGCAAGAAAGATGACGGCGATCCCGATAGTTGTTGACCACAGTCACATAAGACGCTAACCCAACCTTCTTCAGCTGTATTATACGATATAAACTTGTTTATAGAGGGCACGCTATTATTACTCGCACACATCTCGATCCATCTTATGGTTCTCACATAAATGTGTGTTCCAAAAATATTACATGTTAATAGTCAGGCAATCCTTCAGTCGTTGTGACAATTTATCTATGCAAGTTACTAATCAATTCTTTGATACCTTATTATAACTTTCAAATAAAACCCTAGTTTTATTGAATAAACTAGTCAATGGGACATCTTTATTGCAAATAGAATATTGTTTTAACATTACAACTGCGAGTTTTAGGACATACACCCAATAGGTTATCCTTTGATTTCATGGTGAGGTGGCCAGATTGATTCAACCAATCATGCCTATAATTTTGGAACGAAACCGATTGAGGTCTGGGAAACATTAATAATACAGATGAAATTCACTCATCCCTCCTTGATGGCGTACAGTACCAGAATTCGAGTGTTTCTTCAACACGTGGTGTCTCCACTCTGAAGAAACCGACCGCCCTACCACCCCTTTTCCACTTGCCACTTCCTTATGAGTCGATCCAGCAGTGGCGGCTTGCTATTTCATTATTAGGAGTACTTTTTATGTTAATAAGGCCCATCGACAATAACAGCTTAGTCATTTAGGAAATTTCACTAATGGTCTTAGGTTTTGAGATTGGGATTCTTCTAACTAAGCTATATACAAATAATTCGAAATAATAACTTATTGAATTTCAGAATAAGTTTTATTGTTTACAAACACCACGAGTTTAGGAATAAAACCCCAACAAACCCATAGTTTGTAAATATGTCCTTTCACTACATACAAATATAAAAACTTTTAGTTCATATTCTCTATTTATGGCATTATAATTAAAGTGCATATTACCTATTTAAAATTTTAACAACTATGGAAACTCACATCAATAGAATACATGATTTGGAATCCCATTATAAGTATTATTCCTCCAAATACTATAATGTATCCAAATACATTTATAAACAATATTATCTATATATATATCATATATAATTAAAATTCCGGCTCCTTATTAATTTGAACATTTCAAATTATAAACCAACAAATGATTCCTAACTAAAATTTGCGGTGATTAAAACGGTTTGAAGCTATCATTATGTGAGCCCCTCCTAGTGGTATAAGGATGTTAATAGTTAAAGCTTCACGTAAAACGTACTTTCATCAAACGATTAAACTCGTTGTTCCGCGTTGAATATTAATTGGTTTTTAATTAATCTTCTTTAATCATCATTATTCCCCACATGTCCGGTACACTCAGAAAAACTATGTATTCGGGTGCACTACCAGCTTAGAAAGAAAGTATGAGAGTGCAAACTGTAAAAGCTGCACTGGTATTAGTGGTGTAGTGCATAGGATTATATTTTTGTGTGTACCCATTACCAGTTTTAAAGAACTGTAAATTAAACTATTGAATTTACACTTGGATCTAATAAAAAGTTGACCAATTAATCTCATATCGTTGGTGAGTACTTGCTTTATGGATCCTCACAATTTCTCCATAACAGAGGTACAAGTCCTCCACACAAGTCCCCCAAACTCATTAGACTTCAAGAGACATGTTTTTACGGTTGCACTACACTTGAATGTTGTTATCATAAAGTTTAATTTAGAGACTCTAACATCCTATACTGATGTACTACTGAATTACCTATTCTCATATGTGATATAATAGAAATCAAATATAATTAATTATTGTGGAATGAATATGCAATTATGATATTAACGGCCAAGAGAGATATGACCTAAGAACTCATCATCTTTCTGCAGATAAGGCACAATTACCAAATTCAATTAATGTCAGAGTGAGATGTAAACTTTTCATCAGGCAACCATAAGAATTTATGTGTAGTAGAGAGGTTATTGCACTTCTATACATGGGAAATGTATATGATAATTAAGTGATAATATTTTAAACTAGTCCTCCAATTGAATATAAAATGATTATTTATACTTAATTGCTGAATTAAAAAAATATAGATTAAATAGAGTATTATTTAATTGATGGTGACTTAATATTAAATAAGTGTATATGCAAATTATTTATAAATGGCTAATTAATTAAATAAATGTTACTTTAATTAATCTTACTATAGAAAAGGAAAATATATTGGAAATGATTTCTTGACCGCTTCCTATATAAAGACCTCCCCATGGACCCTTTGGGCCCACACATTGCCTATTATAAATTGGCATTTGAGAGAAAACTCTGGACAATGACTTAATCTTAATGTATTGTGCAGAATTTTCTCTAGGGTCAAATAAATGCTAGGTTTTATGAAGTGTGGAGGAATATGGGATATATTGATGTGATGGGATAGCGTTAATGCACCAAGTTTCCTAGCGGAATCCAAGCTGTAAATTCTCTGAGTCTTCTGGTGGTAAGCCAGGTGTCGAACACAGGGACTTGTGAAAAATATGTTGCGTTGGAGATTTTATGAAACTTGCGGTAAACCAGTTAAATAAACAAGGGTTGGGTTGTTGTTACGTTGATGAAAATATAATAAATGTGGAGCAAAGAGTTGGAAAGATGTAAACGGGAAATCACGATAAATATGTTAGTGAAGCGGATTTGAAAGGGCTTTCGACTAACACTCCCTAGATCTACGTTTCATGCTGCGATCATGAAACATGCATATTCAATTAAATGTTCTCCCAATATACCTCTCGACGTTGAATAGCCAGGCTTGCTCTAAGAGCTCAGATCAGGGACAAAGTACGATAAAGTGAATATGACTGATTAAAATCTTACAGGGTTTATACTAACCCTCTATCATTTTACTTTTTGTGTAGCTTTTGTATGATGACGATATACACTGACATCTCCACACACAATATCTTCACGACATCACAAATAGCTCAATCCTGCCACGATATCCCATTATTCCAATAGACGATAGTGCATGCGAGCAAGTTGTAACAGGATCTTGAGTTCTTATCTACTAAGTCCCTATCTCTTCGTTTATGCAATGTCTAATCTTGCTCTTGTCAAAATGTCACGAGAGTCGGCTAAACCTCAGCATCTCTATAAGATCCATTAGCGGATTTCTTCCTTTCAGATCTCTCTTCGAGTTAAATCTAAAGGGATGTTCCGCCCACAGTAGATAAAACAGTACAATCGCAAGCAATGGATAACTATACCTATATTTATGTATAGCTATAGCTTCTTCTTCAAACTATTTCAAATCTAAGTATCGTAGCTTACTAGCATGGCGACCGCTCATAAACCGATGAAGACGCATCGGAGTGTTTCGAGCATATTGTGATACAGCAACTACACATACTCAACGTAACATTGCCAAGTTGAATAAGATTAATAATACGGGATTGCAAAATGGGGTTATAGTACCGGGTTTTACAATCCCACAATTTGCAAGTTTTTTATTAGTATATAAGTAGGGACGTGTGAAGGATGAAAGATGCCAATCTTCTTGCCTATTCCACCCATGAAGCCAGTGTTTAACTACTGTTCTACTCGTGCTCTAAAGATATGTTTCGCTTTCATGGAGTCAACTCCGCTCTTCTGTCTTCAGTTAATTTAGACATCAAAACATTTCAGCCCAATGGGGTCTCGGTCTTCTGATAAAAGATATACACCAAGAAGGCCATCACCACTTTTCTCCTAGCATCGCCGGATAAAATGGGAAAAGGAAAAACTCACGAACAGAGGTGTGGACGGTGTATAAAGTGATGTGAGAGTAAGTAATTGACTTCTTAACCCCTTCCCTACTGAAGAAAATGCCTCATGCTCTATAAAGGTATCTACCTTGTCTATTAGGAACGAGAAAATGGAAGGTAGTGCTTCTCTACTTCCTGGTGTGTACAGACTTGTGGGCATAGATCCAATAGCAATTACAATTCCTTGGACTTGATTAACATCACGGACGAAATCCACGAGAATCTAATTTTGTGTTCCTAGCACTTAGCTAAACGAGCTACTATGATAGTAAAATACCTACGAAAAGCAGGGTTCATATTTCGAGTATTCTGACCGTTCATCCTGACTGCTCAACTTAATTTAGATCCGACTACCATCAGGTCGCTCGGTCACTTGCATTCGTATTGCTTAATGTTGTCTCTTTTTGTTTCTGGATTTGCTCGGCCCAGACATGTTTGGCTTTTGTGTATTGTTCTTTTTTGCGACACAGCGTGCGGGAATATGCGTACCCGACCCCTTTTATCTATTTAACTACGGGTACCAGCGAGGGCCTCGCCGTGAAATTTGTTAGTTGTCTTATCCTGTCAACGATGTCCACCTGACGAGTATGTCCAACACTCGACCAATCAAGGTCGCAATAAGTCTTTTGACCATACGAATAATCGTGATTGATGAAGTGTGCGCTATGTTGAACGTGGGTCAATGACAGATTCGCATTCTTTGATTTGGCATTGCGTTAACGCATTATTTTGCACAAAAATATAAAGATGCAACTGATCTAATGGCATTGGACGGCATGCGGGACGCAATATTATAAATTATGCTTAATTTGACGGCAAATTTAACATATCTACAACGCAGTCAACATGTTAAGAGAACTTGGGCACTATGATAATGGCAATTTCTGCCTGTTATCAGTTAAATCCTCTTTAATTCTCCACAAACACTTTGGTGTGTTAATCGCCAATATTATAATAATCACATCTATCTTTCATACTAATTTAGTTTGTTTTTTATAGACCAAAAGTTGAAAATATAAACCAAATAATCATCCTCTATTACTATTGAATTATTCTCTAATTCAGCAATAAAAGAGATACTTTTTATTCAATATAACGGCTTTTACAATACTATAGGTAATTTCTCTACTGAGATTTAGGACCCCATCTCAACCCCAATAGACGGGAGATAAGGAGTCCATTTACTTTTGCTGAGTCTTCAATAGCCATGCGACTCAAGAGTGTCATGATAAGACCGTTTGATAACTCTTACTTCTGTTTGAGCGACTGCGGCAGTATACAGGAACTTGGACGAGGGGGTTTTGTTCCTACGTACCCAGTGTGCAAACGCATATGCGTGCGGAAATAGTACCTGTTCCAAGGTATTTAGTAGGTACATGTGAAAAAACAGTAAAGTATTATGATTCGCGCAGACCCCTTTTCAACGCTTCCTTCTCAAGAGCTGCTGTCAGCTAAACTGATGACGCATGGCAGGCTTTTAGTGTTTTCTGAAGCCGTAGCGTTTTTTATTACTATTTTTCTTCTTTGTCCTCTTCTCTTGTGTGATTGCAACCACTTTCCTTATAAATATATACGATATCTTAAGAAGGTGGCAATGTTTGGTTTTTTATTTATTGGTTTAGTATGATATTAAGATAAAGGAATCGAAGTATAATTTTATGTCGCCCTGTTCAAAATCGAGTAGTATGTGTATGTGTAATGGGGAGAGTA
>NW_024064094.1:0-20008 GCF_009727055.1 Benincasa hispida | reverse complement strand
GCAACGACTAATCACCAACAGCGAACACAACTGAACTACAACGACACTGAACCAATGAACGACCTCCACGAACCAATCGGAGTTTCACACTCGATTCACGGGACAAGCTGAGTAGGGGAAACCACCATAATGATACTTGGATATCTCGGTCGTGAGATCCCAGGAGTGTGGCCTTGTTATTGGATCTTGTCTTGAGGAAGAGGATCTGGAGGACAACGAATAGATGTAGATCGGCAAGTTGAGATAACAAGTTCTATCGTATAGAAGATTGGCTCGATCGTTATAAGTAAGGCAACCTATCATATAGACTGTAAGCCACTCTCGTTTAGCTTAATCAAGCTGAATGCTATCGTGAATAGTCAAAGGTGCACGATCGTTTAGTCTCTCTGCCACAGCTATCGCTTAGTATGAAACACTTTTCACTTAAATAGCTTGTCCATGGATTACTTTCCGAATGAGGTCACTTTCTAAAATTCGGAAAAACAATTTCCTTTTTATCTTCACGGTTACCATAAAATCACCAATAACCTACCACTTCAATTGGTCTATTAGAGGAAAGTTATTATCATTAATTAATATATTATATATTGTACCAACTTTAACATTATAGGTTGATTTATAAACACTATAGTTTTAATTATTTTCTACTCATAAACATATAAACCAGTTACTTTTTCCTTTTTATCGTACTTAATAAAGATCATATTACATTAACCTCACTTATGTATCTCATAATTATATTATATATAATTGATTTTTCTTGGTTTATAACACTCAAACAACGTCCAACTGATTCTCAACTTGAAATCTATTCAAACTACCAAGGGACCTTATGGACCTATGGCTTAAAAGCTTCCAACGGTACATGAATAAGCTGACTAAACTCTTTAGTCACCGGATCCACCATCCGTTAACTGTCGGACATCCACTAAAAACCGACTCAGCTGCACTCTTTGCACCACAGATATATTTCTGTCCATTATTCAACCAATCAAATGTGCGATTAACCCTTCACAGGATCACTCGTAGTACACCTGGGACAATGTTAACTGTTTTCCCCTATAGTTACTCTAAACTCCTTAAAGTATACCACTAAATTCCTCTAATTGACCAATAAGTCATAGTTTCTATTATGACTGGGTCCTCTCTTCTAAAGAAAGGATGTGAGCCAACTATGCTTGAGACCCAGAATTAAGCTCTTAAGAGCAAATACTAATCTACTGTGGATGGTGTCATAATTCTCCCAGATCCTCGGTAGTTTTGTAAAACATTGATACACATGTTATTAAATAAAATAGAGTTATTTTATTTTTCATTTACTCATATTCAATAAACAAAGATCTACGGTTATTGTATGTACTTAAGCATGTATATGAGATATACAAGTGGGATCAGCCTAAGTAATAAACTAAAATGTTTGTAGTTTAACAGATTAAGAAGCGATACTTATCCCTGATGACACTACGGATACGACTTGCTTTTTAGAGGTTGGCCAAGTGTTGTGAACTACTACAGATGGTCTTGATCCTGACCATTCCATGTTGAATACATCGCTAGCGAGGGCAAGCCAAACGATCCTCAACATCCTCAACATCCTCTATTACTTCTTATTAAGACAACGGATGCCTCAACGTTGTCATCTGCCACCATAGCAGGCTTTCCATGAAACCTAGATAGCGAACGGCGTGTGGTTTGCAACGCTCCCACTACGTCGAAGGTTCCCTCAACTCTTCAGGTGGTGGAACTGACCTAACGGATGAACACCCATCAACAAACTCTTGCTGAATGTTAGTAGGTCTTCAACAACTCTTTGTTGAAAGTTTCAGTAGTTTCATTGGAAAGTCACGCAACACGACTTTGCTTACGTGGACTGTGCTCCCTTGTATGATCCTCTTCTAAGGAAAGTAGTGGTTTGTTGAAAACAAGAAACCCATTTTCCATCGAATCATAAAAATAACCCCCTCGCTGTACCTTTGGGGGAACCTACAAAGATGGCATAACCTACGACCGTGGTCTCCAACTTCTTGGAATCTAGCCTTAAGCAGATGTGCAGCGGTGTCACAATCGCTCTTCTTCGGAAAGCTTCTCTAACGATTGTGCGGCATTGTTCCCACCACGAACAAGTCAGCCAACTCGAATAACCGGACCTGCCGATGGCACACCGAGGCTCTCTCCAACCTCCACCCCCGTTTTAGGGGGAGAAATTGGTTTTAGAAAAACGGGTTTAGAGAAAAAGGTTTTCGTAAGCGTTTTGTGAGTGTTGAATAAAGAAAGAAAGAAGATTGTAGTTAGACTAGAAAGCAAGGAAGCAACAACAAACAAGCTTTATAGTAGTACTACTCCGGGTATGAGAAGTGATGGTTAGTCCTTATCCCAATATAGTGCAATTCTGAACAATAAGCCAACTGCGCGCCCTTTGCATATGCAAAAGGGCGGGGAGGGGGCCACTACAACAAAAATGTAAAGAAAGCAAAGCTAACTAAGCTAATACAATACAAGATATGAAAGTATTGCTAGAAGGGGTTGGATCGGCATGCGGCCAGGGCAAACAGCCTGGACAAGCATGACCGTGCACATTCTCCCACCTAATTGGTTACGTCCCCGTCAACTGACCTGTTCAAAAATCTGCCGATGGCTGGAGCTGCATTCTTTAAATTTCGGCCCGCTCCCCAAACTGATCTCTTCGTTGGGGAGATCCTTCATTTTCCACTAAACTCTATCAAGTTCTCGTCTGGGGTCTTTCCAATACGGCGCGTACGTTTATCCAGGATTTGGTGCAACTTCTTTCTCAGCAAACTCTTCATCTGGACCGGGGGCGCCTTAGCATGTTTCATTGTTTCATCCTCAGGATCGGGATGATAGGGCTTCAGGATACTCACATGGATGACAGGATAATCTCATCCATTGAGAGGTTAACTGAAACCTTATATATGAGGTTCTCCCGACCTCTCAATTACCTCCCACTGTCCTTCATATTTCCTTTACAGCCGTAGGTTTTTCTGGCCTCGAAACGAAACCTGGGTTCTGGGTCATAGCTTGATCAGGAACCTTGGTCCCCGGCTTTGAAAACTCGAGGCCCATCCGCTTTCTTATCAAGCCCAACTTCTTCATTTCCTTCTTGATGCCTCTCTCTGGTAGGGCCGAGCTTATCTCAGAAGTTTTGTGCTCCACTCTTTAGTGAAGTTATGTGCCTGAGGACTTTTACTTGCATAAGGGTTGGTCCACCAAGTGTGGCATGAGTGGCTGTCCTGCCGCACACCACTTCGAAGGGCGTTTTTCGGTCGTGGAATCGCTGGCTATTTGAAGCTGAACTGAGCCACATCTAAACAACTGGACCCAGTTCTTCTGCCTAGCCGTCGAAATAAAAGTGACGCAGTTATTCACCTCGAGCATACTGTTGAAGCATTCCGTCTTGAGTCGTCCAGTTTGGGGATTGATAGCTAGAGGAGATATTCAGTGTTGCCCTAATATTTTTGAACAATTCTGTCCAGAATGCCCAGTGAATCTTTCGGTCATCGCACGCTTAACAATGCTCGTGGGGCAGCCATAAATTTCACGATGTTGTTTGAAAGAACAGCTGGGCAGTCATCACGACTGATACACATTTTCGGCGTTGGGACGAAAAGTGCATATTTTGAGAAACCGGTCGATGGTAACAAGGATCGATTTGAATCTCCCACCTTGGGCAAATGGGTGATGAAGTCCGAGAGATACCGCTCTCCATGGGTCTAGAGGGCACAGAGAGGGCGTTCCAGCAGACCCGCAAATTTCGCCCTTTCGAACCTTATCTTGTTTTGCAGACAAGGCAAAGTCTTTGTAAATTGCATACATCTGTCTCGAAGGCTTGGCCAATTAGTTAGCCTTTGCTTTCAGAAGGGGCATAAGTCCTTTGCCAACCATATATCCTGCCCACGTACTGTGTCGTGACACTCCTTCATCAGCGACTTCGTAACATCCCCGGACTGGGGATGTAGAGGTGAATTCCCTTGGGTTATAGTAGATTGTCTTCCAGCTAGAACTTGACGTGTCTCTCGCCCTCTTTGGCCAACTGTAGGATGGCCTGCACGCTGACTGTGTCGTTTGTCAGTGAAGTTTTTTGGAAAGGTTTCTCGTACTGTTTGCATCAACGTACTTGCTTGTAGGCACGGTTGAAAACAATCACAGGGCCACATGTTTCGCTCTTTTCAGCCAAGAGCATCGGGCCGCTTGGTTACTTTTCTCCGGTCTATGTTTCGAATTGAAAAGTCGAACTCCGCTAGACACTCCGCCACCGTGCCTGTTTTGACGACGAACACTTCGGTTGTTGAAGAAGTGACAAATGGAGTTGTTGTCGGTATTCGACCACGAACTTGGCCCTTAAGAGATTACTTGTCTCTCAGACCCTCAAGCAATGAACTACTGCTAACATCTTCTTCTTCGGAGCAGCATACAATTCGTTCGGCATCATTTAGTTCCTACTCTCATACGCGATGGGGTGTCCATCTTGGAGGAAGACACCACCCAACGCGAAGTCAGAAGCATCAGTCTCTACTTCAAAATAAGGCTTGAGTCCACAGTCGGCAATTCCGAGGACCAGCCCCTCAATCATCACTTTCTTCAAGCCTCAAAGGCGGCTTGACATTCAGGAGTCCAGCTCCATTGGCTATCCTTCTTCAACAGTTCGGTTAATGGCCCTGTTCTTCCTCGAGAATCCTTCTACTGAACTGCCTATAGTAGTTGGCTAGTACCGAGGAAGGATCGTAGTTCGGTCACGGTATATGTACCCTTCCAGTCTCTAATCGCGGCCACCTTGCCCTCTTCCATATCAAATCCGACCATACTCAATCACGTGGCCGAGGAAATTTTATGCGTCTTTGGGCAAAGAAGCACTTCTCTCTCTTTACATACAACTGATTTTTCCTCAGCTTTTCGAAGACTAGTTGGAGGTGATGTCGATGGTCCTCCAGCGAGGCACTATAGACCACATGTCATCAAGATACCACTACGATTGAATTTGTCGAGGTATTCGTGAAACACTTGCGTTCATTAAGGTACAGAAAGTTGGTGGAGCATTAGTGAGGCCAAAGGGCATCATGAGGAAATACGAAGGCTCCATATCTCGTGACACAGGTCGTCTTAGGTTTCGTCTACTTCAGCAATTCGGAACCTGATAATATCCAGACCGTAGGTCCAAGCTTCGAGAAAGTACTTAAGCACGTGAAGCTGATGAAATAAGTCAGTAATGATAGGGAAGGGGATATTTGTTGCGGACTGTGAAGCTTATTTAAGGCTCGATAGTCGATGACTACCGGAGGCTCCCATCCTTCTTCTTCTGGAACAGTACTGGGGGCTCCGTAAGGGGCCTTCGCCAGTCTGATAAATCTTGCATCTAACAACTCGTCTAACTGTTTCCGAGTTCGGCAATTCTCTGGCGGAGCATCCGATATGCATTCTTGGCAGGCTCGCTTCGCCCCTCGATAACAACTCAATCTCATGGTCAATCCCCCTTCGCGGGGCCAAGTCTCCAGTATGGTCAGACCGACCAACAACTTCAGTTGTTCACTTCTTTCAACCAACCGAAGTTGTTCGTCGAAATAGGCACAGTGGCAGGAGTTGTCTAGAGAGTTCGACTTCCAATTCGAACATAGACCGGGGAAAAGTAACCACAGCGGCCGGGATGCTCTTAGCCGATAAGACCGGCGAACATTGCGGACCTCGTTCTTGCATTGTTCGCTCGCCTACAAGCAAGTACGTATGGTCTGGCAACCCAGGATAGTACGAAGGAAACTGTCAAAAACTCACTTGTACAAACCGACACAGCGGCGCAGCGCCCATTTCTCCTAGCCAGTTAGGCAAAGAGGGGAAGACACGCCAGTTTTGGGTGGAAGACGAGTCTACATATCACACCAAGGGCAATCGCCTCTAAATCCTCAGTATCCTGGGGAGTTTACTGTAAGGTAGTTTGATGAGGAGTTGCACGACACACCCTGGGCAGGACATTAATGAGTTAGGCAGAGGACTGTATTGCCCTTCTCAACAAGGCTATTATTGGCCAAGCCTTAGAGATGAGTGCAGTGCAATTTTACCAAGACTTGCCTTGTCTGCAAACAAGGATAAGGTTCGACAAGGGCGAACATTTAGCGTGGTCTGTTTGGAACCGCCTACCTGTGCCCTCTAGAACCCATGGGAGGTGTCTCTCGACTCACACCCATTTTCCAAGAGTGGAAAAGTTCTCGAATCGATCCTTCTTCGTTAATCATATCCGACCCGGTTCTCAAGCTAAATATGTCTCACCTGTTCCGTGCCATCATCACCACAACAAAATGTGCACAGCCGTTTGATGATTGTATTTCGCTGTTCTTCAAACACAATCGTGAAATTATCGGTGGCAACGTCGTTGCTGAGCAACTTTGTTAGTGATCAGGGACAGGACCACATTCACTGGGACATTCTTGGGAAAAATTGTTCAAATTATTGGGTGTATGCGTAACAGGTAAATATCTCCGTCTAGCTAATCTATCCCCAAAACTGTACGCCAAGACGGAACGCTTCAACAGTATGCATCGAGGAATATCTGCGTCACTTTATTGACGCCTAGGGCAGAAAACTTAGGGTCCCAAGTTGTTAGATGTGGCTCAATCAGCTTCAATAGCAACAGATGATTCCGCGACTGTGGAAACCGCCCTTCGAAGTGGTGTGCGGCAGACAGACACTCATGCCACCCACTTGTGGACCAACCCTTATGCAGGCAAAAGTTCCTCAGGCACATTGAACTTTCACTAAAGGAGTGGAGCAAAACCTCTGAGATGCTCGCGCCTTACCCTGAAAGAGCATCAAGAAGATGAAGAAGTGGGCTGATAAGAACGGAGGGCCCTCGGAGTTCAAGCCGGGACAAGGTTCCTTGGATCAAAGCTACGATCGGAAAGTTTCGGTTTCCAAGGCCAGAGAGCCAACGGCTAGTAAAAGGAATATGAAGGTCAGTGGAGGTAATTGAGAAGGTCGGGAGAATCTAATATAAGGTTCAGTACCCTCATGGATGAAGATTCATCCTGTCATTCATGTGAGTATCCTGAAGCCTATCAATCCCGAATCTCGATGATGAACAACGAAACATGCTAAGGCGCCACCGTCACGATGAAGATTTTGCTGAGAAAAGAAGTTGCACAAATCCTGGATAAATGTCGCGCTGTATTGGAAGACCAGACGAGAAACTGAACAGAGTTTCTTAGTGAAATGGAAGGATCTCCCTGACCAAGAATCAGTTGGGAGCGGGTTGAAGATTTGAAGAATGCAGCTCCAGCCATCGAGTTTTTGAACAAGGTCAGTTGACGGGGACGCAACCAATTAGGTGGGGGAGAAATGTCACGGTCATGCTTGTCCAGGGCCTGTTTGCCCATGGGCCCATGCCCGATCCAACCCCCTCTAGCATACTTTCATTATCTTGTATTGTATTAGCTTAGTTAGCTGTTTTTTTACATTTTCGTTGTAAAGTGACCACTCCCCCTTTTACATATGCAAGGGCCCAGTTGCTTTTTTGTTCAGAATGCACATATAGGGATAAGACTAACCATCAATCCTCATACCCGGAGTAGTACTCTATAAGGCTTGTTGTTGTTGCTTATTTTTCTTTCTAGTCTAATACATATCTTTCTTTTCTTTATTCACACTCATAAAGAACTTCTTACGAAAACCTTTTCTTCAAAACCGTTTTCTAAAACCGTTTTCCCTAAACGGGGATGGAAGGTTGCGAGAGGCACTCCGGCTGTGCCATCGGCAGTCCGTATTCGAGTTGGCTGACTGTTTCGTGAGCGGGAACAAGTGCCCGGCAAAAATTGCTAAGAGAAAGCTTCCGAAAGACGATTGTGACACCGGAGCACTCAAAAAAATTCTTCACAATAGCTTGTGTATGATCCTTCTTGCCGTATTCTCAACAACTTGCGCTCAAGCTTCCTTCTTCGGTAGGTCTGAAATATTCAAACATTCTTCCTCTTCAAATTCCTCCCACATAGTGATCGCCTTCCCCTGTTGTGACTCCAACCAAACCAGTTCAACCTCGTCTGGTCAAAGCTAATTACAACTATCTTCAACTTTTCTCCGGGTATTGAAAGGCTCATGAATCTCGAAGTAAGTGGCTCTGCCCCTTATACACCATGACTTCGGGTTTTCCCCTACGGAGAACAGGTAATTTCAGCCTGTTGTACTTGCCTTATTAGGTCCTTCTATAATCGTGTTAGTGGTGACGAGTCAGACTATTCTATCTTCCCCTTCAGCTTCAAAAGAGAGGCGTCAGTAAGTCCCTGATTCCCTCAGCCTTGCCAGATGCGAGTTACTTTTCTCAATCTCTTCAGTGAGCTTCTCGATATTTTTACATAATCCCATCAGCATCGCTCATTTTCAAAAGATTCTTCTCCTCATTCTTCTCCATTCTTTTCTCAAATCTGCTTCTGAGCCATAGCTCTCGTTTTGCCTATGGATGAAGCAGGCTTTGATAAGCTACTTGTTAGCTTCTTTCAACTACGTCCATAACCAACCAAAGAAAAACAAGAAGAAAACAGAGCAATATGGCTGATATGTATTGTATTTATAAACATAACTCAAAAGATCAATTCAATAGTACATCAAAAGACAAAATAATCATTCCCAAAACTAAGGCAGACATCATTCCTAAGGGAAGAACAAGAATGATTAACCAAAATAAGGAAATAAACAGCACATTTGAGAGAGCTGGTTGGTTCTCTCCTGCAAAAGCCACACTCAGCCTTTACAACAAAAATATTCCTTTGATTTTCCACTTTCCCTTGTTTGTCCTTCTTATAATGGTTTGTGGTCTCTAACCGTTTTCCTCTCCTTTCTGCCACATTATCTTTGTTGATAATTTCCCTTCTTGGCTCCTTCGGTTTATATCTGTAAATAATTGTGAGGTTTAACAAGTGTTTTTTAAGTCGCATATGGTCATTCACTTAAGTATCTATGGCAATTCTAGTCTCCAACGCAATGTCTTCTCAGGCCCAAACATAAGGTTAAATGCATAGGAGTGCTCAGGCCTTTCATCTGCCCGTGTGCCTATTTTGAGTTTGGCATGCTTTGTCACGAATTTCCAGATTCGACTTTCTTCTCAGTAACTCCAAATTCTAAAGCTTATCTCAAGAAAATTCCTTCTAAAACTTGTTTAGAGTTGTCTTAAGAAGCTTACCTTAAAATATTCAGGCTTAAAATTCCTCGTGGTTCCGTTCCTGGAGCTTTATTCCTCATCAATGGACCAGATTCACCCAAGAACTGAACAGCTCTTGCACTTTCTTCCTTCTCTGGCCTTATTATCGGTGAGATTTTCTTTCAATAGTTACAACTTTGAACTAGACTCTCAGAGTATCAACAACACAAGAACTCTTAATTATTGCACAGAAGAATTGTTCAAACTTGACCTTCTTGAAGTTCATCCTCCTTTTATACCACCGCCAACGCCTTTCATGAATTCATATCATGACACCTCCACCTTAAGTGGGCTAAACTCCCATGAGATTAGGAAAACTGGTGCCCTAAATCGGTAAGTTTTATGTTGATTACTTCACCTACTATAATGTCTTCAACTAGGTTCAACGCACACCCAATAGTTCTCATGCAAGCCCAACTCCCAACATCAATGTGGCTTGTGCCCTTGGCCTCCTCTTGGCTTTGCACACCGAAGCAAGCTCTAGCCTTCCAATGTTGCTGAGCCCTAACCAACGTAAGCCTTACTCACACTTGCCAAGCTTGCACATTTGCATAACTAACGCCAAAAAGCCCTTCAACGAACTAAAGGCTTGTTATTGTTTATGGGGGACGCCGCCCCCTATCACACAATAAACTCAATTGCTCTTGTCCGCACCGCTAACACCTCAACACACAGCCGTTGCGTTCGAGGGCTGTGTTGTTGTTCTTGGACGCTTGGAGATTGATCGAGGGAGTTTGAAGAATGTTTCTTCAAAGGTATGCATACTCTATCCCTTGATTCTATTGTTTAACGTGTTGTAATTTCGTTTTGTGCATGACCTGTTAGTTTCCATTTTAAGACTGTGATTGTTTATGTTCAACTTGAATGAAATTTGGAACGATCCTTCCACTGCTCATGGAAATCCTCGTGTTTGATTTCCTTCAATCTATAATTAACCATATTATATTAATCTTATTAATATGCAACTGATTTGAACAATTCAAACGATTCCTCTTATATATCTTTTAATGAGCTAACAAGGGGACCTTATGAACCTACAAATCAGAAGCTCCAATGATATAAGATTAATTAATTAAAATCTTTGATTAAGTTAATTAATTTTTATTAACTACCAATCACTCTACTAAAGATCAATAGTTGCACTCTTTGCATTGTAGATTTATTTATGTGTGTTTAAAGAGAAATTTTGGACCAATCATAATTTTTCACGTCGTTTACTAAATTAATGACAAAATTTTAAATCGTTAAATTTGGGACCAATTAGGAGATGACATGTATCTCGAATTGAAATTGAAGACAAGTTTCGATAATACCCCATGTTTTCACGTGACTGTTGATTTGGATAAAATTAATTTGGTCCAATTTAATATTATTATTTGGGTTAAAGTCTAACTAAGCCCAAAAATAGGTTGAATTTGATGCAAATGTCAAATCAAGCCAAAATCCGACTAATTGGGCCCAAGTGTAAACCCTGAACCCTAATTTCTCTACTTGTGTATGTTTACTACTGAGACCAGTATGGTGAGTAGGTTAATGTGAGAACTAATGTCTAATTGTAGGGAAGTAGGTGAAGAATTGGAAGAAATGTTTTAGTTTGGAAGCTTGATTCTTAGGTGAAGCGAGAAATTGGCCAAGTGTGGTTAGTGTATAGCCCATGAGTTAACCTTGTGATGGGTGTTAGAGGTGAGCCATGGGCGTTGGCCTTATCTTTTGAGGTTAGTTGGGCTCTTAAGGAAGCCAAGTGTGGCCGAGTGAGGAGAAGCTAGGTGTTGGGATGTGCACACCAAGAGGGGTCATGTTGAACACTTGCAACCTTATGCAGAGATAAGGCATCGACTGCCGATGGCACACCGAGTGCCTCTCGCAACCTTCCATCCCCGTTTTAGGGAAAACGGTTTTTAGAAAACGGTTTGAAGAAAAGGTTTTCGTAAGAAGTTCTTATGAGTGTGAATAAAGAAAGAAAGATTGTATTAGACTAGAAAGAAATAATAAGCAACAACAACAGCTTTATAGAGTACTACTCCGGGTATGAGGAAGTGATGGTTAGTCTTATCCCTATATGTGCATTCTGAACAAAAAAGCAACTGGGCCCTTGCATATGTAAAAGGGGGAGTGGTCACTTACAACGAAAATGTAAAGAAAACAAGCTAACTAAGCTAATACAATACAAGATAATGAAAGTATGCTAGAAGGGGGTTGGATCGGGCATGCGGCCCATGGGCAACAGGCCCTGGACAAGCATGACCGTGACATTTCTCCCCCACCTAATTGGTTGACGTCCCCGTCAACTGACCTTGTTCAAAAATCTGGCGATGGCTGGAGCTGCATTCTTCAAATCTTCAACCCGCTCCCAACTGATCTCTTGGTCAGGGAGATCCTTCCATTTCACTAAGAACTCTGTCAGTTCTCGTCTGGTCTTCCAATACAGCGCGTACATTTATCCAGGATTTGTGCAACTTCTTTCTCAGCAAAACTCTTCATCGTGACCGGTGGGCGCCTTAGCATGTTTCGTTGTTCATCATCGAGATCGGGATGATAGGGCTTCAGGATACTCACATGAATGACAGGATGAATCTTCATCCATGAGGGTAACTGAACCTTATATTAGATTCTCCCGACCTTCTCAATTACCTCCACTTGGACCTTCATATTCCTTACTAGCCGTTGGTCTCTCTGGCCTTGGAAACGAAACTGTTCCGATCGTAGCTTGATCAGGACCTTGTCCCCGGCTTGAAACTCGAGGGCCCTCCGTTCTTATCAGCCCACTTCTTCATCCTTCTTGATGCTCTTTCTAGGTAGGCGGCGAGCTATCTCAGAGGTTTTGCTCCACTCTTTAGTGAAGTTATGTGCCTGAGGACTTTTGCCTGCATAAGGGTGGTCCACCAAGTGTGGCATGAGTGCTGTCTGCCGCACACCACTTCGAAGGGCGTTTTCCCAGTCGCGGAACTCTGTGCTATTGAAGCTGAATTGAGCCACATCTAACAACTTGGACCTTTAGTTCTTCTGCCTAGGCGTCAAAAAAGTGACGCAGATATTCCTCGAGCATACTGTTGAAGCGTTCCGTCTGGCCGTCAGTTTGGGGATGATAGCTAGAGGAGATATTCACTGTTGACCCCAATATTTTGAACAATTTTTCCCAGAATGTCCAGTGAATCTTCCGTCCCGATCACTAACAATGCTCGCAGGACGCCCCATAATTTCACGATGTGTTTGAAGAACAGCGATGCAATCATCACGGCTGTGCACATTTTTTGGCGTTGGGACGAAAGTGGCATATTTTTGAGAACCGGGTCGATAGATAACGAGGATCGATTCGAACTCTTCCACCTTGGAAAATGGGTGATGAAGTCGAGAGACACGCTCTCCCATGGTCTAGAGGCACAGGTAGGGGTTCCAAACAGACCCGCTAAATTTCGCCCTTTCGACCTTATCTTGTTTGCAGACAAGGCAAGTCTTTGGTAAATTGCATGACTCAATCTCTGAGGCTTGGCCAATAATAGCCTTGTTTGAGAAGGGCATAAGTCCTCTGCCAACCATTATGTCCTGCCACGGTGTGTCGTGACACTCCTTCATCAAACGACCTTCGTAACTCCCCAGATCTGAGGATGTAGAGGCGATTGCCCTTGGTGTATAGTAGATCGTCTTCCACCCAAAACTGGCGTGTCTTCCCCTCTTTGGCCAACTGTAGGATGGCCTGCGCCGCTGTGTTCGTTTGTCAAGTGAGTTTTGACAGTTTCTTCGTTACTGTTGCACTCAACGTACTTGCTTGTAGGCGTAGCGAACATGCACAGCGGCCGCATTGTTCGCCTCTTTCGGCTAAGAGCATCGGCCGCTTGGTTACTTTTCCCCGGTCTATGTTTCGAATTTGGAAGTCGAACTCCTCTAGACACTCCTGCCACTCGTGCCTATTTCGACGGACAACTTCGGTTGGTTGAAGAAGTGACAACTGAAGTTGTTGTCGGTCTGACCACTAACTTGGCCCCCGAAGGGGATTGACCATGAGATTGAGTTGTTATCGAGGGGCGAAGCGCGCCTGCCAAGAATGCATATCGGATGGCTCCGCCAGAGAATTGGCCGAACTCGGAAACAGTTAGAACGAGTTGTTAGATGCAAGATTTATCAGACTGGCGAAGGCCCTTACGGAGCCCCCAGTACTGTTCCAGAAGAAGAAGGATGGGAGCCTCCGGTAGTACATCGACTATCGAGCCTTTAAATAAGCTTCACAGTCCGCAACAAATATCCCCTTCCTATTCATTACTGACTTATTTCATCAGCTTCACGGTGCTAAAGTATTTCTCGAAGCTTGGACCTACGGTCTGGATATTATCAGGTTCCGAATTGCTGAAGTAGACGAACCTAAGACGACCTTGTGTCCACGAGATTATGGAGCCTTCGTATTATTCCTCATGATGCCCTTTGGCTCTCACTAATGCTCCACCAACTTTCTGTACCTTAATGAACGCAAGTGTTTCACGAATACCTCGACAAATTCAAATCGTAGTGGTATCTTGATGACATGTGGTCTATAGTGCCTCGCTGGAGGACCATCGACATCACCTCCAACTAGTCTTCGAAAAGCTGAGGAAAAATCAGTTGTATGTAAAGAGAGAGAAGTGCTTCTTTGCCCAAAGACCGCATAAATTTCCTCGGCCACGTGATTGAGTATGGTCGGATTTGATATGGAAGAGGGCAAGGTGGCCGCGATTAGAGACTGGAAGGGTACATATACCGTGACCGAACTACGATCCTTCCTCGGTACTAGCCAACTACTATAGGCAGTTCATAGAAGGATTCTCGAGGAAGAACAGGGCCATTAACCGAACTGTTGAAGAAGGATAGCCAATGGAGCTGGACTCCTGAATGTCAAGCCGCCTTTGAGGCTTGAAGAAAGTGATGATTGAGGGGCTGGTCCTCGGAATTGCCGACTGTGGACTCAAGCCTTATTTTGAAGTAGAGACTGATGCTTCTAACTTCGCGTTGGGTGGTGTCTTCCTCCAAGATGGACACCCCCATCGCGTATGAAGATAGGAAACTAAATGATTGCCGAACGAATGTTATGCTGCTCTCGAGAAAGAGATGTTAGCAGTAGTTCATTGCTTGAGGGTCTGGAGACCAGTATCTCTTAGGGCCAAGTTCGTGGTCCAATGACCGACAAAGCAACTCCATTGTTCACTTCTTCAACAACCGAAGTGTTGTGTCAAAAACAGGCACGGTGGCAGGAGTGTCTAAGCGGAGTTCGACTTTCAATTCGAAACATAGACCGGAGAAAAGTAACCAAGCGGCCGATGCTCTTGGCTGAAAAGAAGCGAAACATGTGGCCCTGTGTTGTTTTGTTCAACCGTAGCCTACAAGCAAGTACGTTGAATGCAAACAGTACGAGAAACTTTCAAAAAACTTCACTTGACAAAACGACACACGCGGTGCAGGCCATCCTACAGTCTGGCCAAAGAGGGCGAGAGACACGTCAAGTTCTTAGCTGGAAGACAATCTACTATACACGCAAGGGAATCACCTCTACATCCCCAGATCCGGGGAGTTACGAAGGTCGCTGATGAAGGAGTGTCACGACACAAACGTGGGCAGGAATAATGTTGGCAAAGGACTTATGCCCTTCTGAAAGCACAAGGCTACTATATTGGCCAAGCCTTCGATGACAGATGTCTGCAATTTAACAAGACTTGCCTTGTCCTGCAAACAAGACTAAGGTCGAAAGGGCGAAATTAGCGGGTCTGCTGGAACGCCCTACCTGTGCCCTCTAAGACCCATGGGAGAGCGTATCTCTCGGACTTCATCACCCATTTGCCCCAAGGTGGGAGATTCAAATCGATCCTTGTTACCATCGACCAGTTTCTCAAAAATATGCCACTTTTCGTCCCAACGCCGAAAATGTGTATCAGTCGTGATGACTGCCACTGTATCTTCAAAACACATTCGTGAAAATTATGGGCGCCCCACCGAGCATTGTGTAAGCGATGCGAGACGAAAGATTCACGGGACATTCTGGACAGAAATTGTTCAAAATATTAGGGTCAACACTGAATATCTCCTCTAGCTATCATCCCCAAACTGGACGACTCAGACGGAATGCTTCCAACAGTATGCTCGAGGTGAATAAACTGCGTCACTTTATTCGACGGCTAGGCATGAAGAACTTGGATCCAGTTGTTTGAGATGTGGCTCAGTTCAGCTTCAAATACCAGCGAGTTCCACGACCGGAAAAAACGCCCTTCGAAGTGGGTGTGCGGCAGACAGCCACTCATGCCAACTTGGTGGACCAACCCTTATGCAAGTAAAAGTCCTCAGGCACAATAACTTCACTAAAGAGTGGAGCACAAAACTTCTGAGATAAGCTCTGCCTACCTAGAGAAGGCATCAAGATGAGGATGAAGAAGTGGGCTTGATTAAGAAAGCGGAGGGCGCTCGAGTTTCAAAGCCGGGACAAGGTTCCTTGATCCAAGCTTATGACCAGAACCAGGTTTCGTTTCCGAGGCCAGAAAAACATACGGCTGTAAGGGAAATATTGAAGGTCAGTGGGAGGTAATTGAGAAGTCGGGAGAACCTCATATAAGGTTTCAGTTTACCCTCATGGATGAGATTATCCTGTCATCCATGTGAGTATCCTGAAGCCCTATCATCCCATGCCGAGGATGAACAATGAAACATGCTAAGGCGCCCCCGTCCAGATGAAGAGTTTGCTGAGAAAGAAGTTGCACCAAATCCTGGATAAACGTACGCGCCGTATTGGAAAGACCCCAGACCGAGAACTGATAGAGCTTTAGTGAAAATGGAAGGATCTCCCCAACGAAGAGATCAGTTTGGGGAGCGGGCCGAATTTGAAATGCAGCTCCACGCCATCGGCAGATTTTGAAACAGGGTCAGTTGACGGGGACGTAACCAATTAGGGTGGGGAGAATGTCACGGTCAATGCTTGTCCAGGGCTGTTGCCCATGGCCGCATGCCCGACCAACCCCTTCTAGCAATACTTTCATTAATCTTGTATTGTATAGCTTAGTTAGCTTGTTTCTTTACATTTTTGGTTGTAAGTGCGCCCCCTCCCGCCCCCTTTTGCATATGCAAGGGCGCCAGTTGGCTTATTGTTCAGAATTGCACTATATATGGGATAAGACTAACCATCACTTCTCATACCCGGAGTAGTACTCTATAAAGCTTGTTGTTGTTGCTTCTTGCTTTCTAAGTCTAATACAATCTTTCTTCTTTATTCACACTCACAAAAACTCTTACGAAAACCTTTTTCTCTAAACCCGTTTTCTAAAACCATTTCTCCTAAAACGGGGGTGGAGGTTGCGAGAGCACTCGGTGTGCCATCGGCAGTCCGTATTCGAGTTGGCTGACTTGTTCGTGGGGAACAAGTGCCGCAAACGTTAAGAGAAGCTTCCGAAAGAGCGATTGTGACACCCTGCACATCTGCTTAAGGCTAGATTCCCAAGAAGTTGGAACCACGGTCTAGGTTATGCCTCTTTGTAGGTTCCCCCAAAGGTACACGCGAGGGGGTTATTTTATGATTCGATGGAAAATGGGTTTCTTGTTTTCAACAAACCACTACTTTCCTTAGAAGAGGATCATACAAGGGGAGCACAGTGCACGTAAGCAAAGTCGTGTTGCGTGAACTTTCCAATGAAACTACTGAAACTTTCCAACAAGAGTTGTTGAAGAGCCTACTACATGCAGCAAGAGTTGTTGATGGGTGTTCATCCAGTTAGGTCATTCCCCACCTGAAGAGTTGAGGGAACCTTCGACGTAGTGGGAGCGTTGCAAACCACACGACCGTTCGCTATCTAGGTTTCATGGAAAGCCTTGCTATGGTGGCAGATGACAACGTTGAGGATCCGTTGTCTTATAAGAAGTAATAGAGGATGTTGAGGATGTTGAGGATCGTTTGGCTTGCCCTACGCTAGCATGTATTCAACATGAATGGTCCAGGATCAAGACCATCTGTAGTAGTTCACAACACTTGCAACCTCTACAAAAGCAAGTCGTATCCGTATGCATCAGGGATAAGTATCCCTTCTTAATCTGTTAAACTACAAACATTTTAGTTTATTACTTAAGGCATGATCCCACTTGTTATATCTATATACAGCTTAAGTTACATACAATAACCGTAGATCTTTGTTTATTGAATATGAGTTAAATGAAAAATAAAATAACTCTTATTTTATTTAATAACAATGTGTACAATGTTTTACAACTACCGAGGATCTGGAGAATTATGACTACCAATCCACAGTAGATTAGATTGCTCCTTAAAGAGCTAAATTCGGTGGGTCTCAAAGCATAGTGGTCACATGCCTTTCTTTAGAAGAGAGGACCCAGTCATAATAGAAACTATGCTTATTGTTCATTAGAGGAATTTAGTGGATACTTTAAGGAGTTTAGAGTAACTTAAGGGGAAAAACAGTTAACATTGTCCCAGGTGTACTTACGAGTGATCTGTGAAGGGTTAATCGCACATTTGATTGGTTGAATAATGGAACAGAAATATATCTGTGGTGCAAAGAGTGCAGCTGGTCGGTTTTTAGTGGATGTCGCGACAGTTAACGGATGGTGGATCCGGTGATAAAAGAGTTAGATCGCTTATTCATTACCGTTGGAGGCTTTCAAGCCATAGGTCCATAAGGTCCCTTGGTTAAGTTGAATAGATTTCAGTTGAGAATCAGTTTTGGAGTTGTTTTGAGTGTTTAAATAAACATGAGAAAAATTCAATTATATATAATATAATTATGAGTACATAAGGTGGAGGTTAATGTAATATGATCTTATTAATTAAGTACCATAAAAAGGAAAAAGAACATAGGTTTTATGTTTCATGAGAGAAATAATTAAAACTTATAGTGTTATAATATAACTATAATGTTAAGTGTTGGTTACAATTATATAATATATTAATTTATATGATAATTAATTTTTCTCTATAACCAATTGAGTGGTGGTTATTGGTGATTTTATGGTAACCGTGAAGAATAAAAAGGAAATTGTTTTCCGAATTTTAGAGTGAACCTCATTCGGAAAGTAATTCCATGGACAAGCTATTAGTGAAAAGGTGTTTCTATCTAAGCGATAGCTGTGGCAGAGAGACTAAACGATCGTGCACCTTTGACTATTACGATAGTCATTCAGCTGATTAGAGCTAAACGATTCGGAGTGGCTAAGTCTATATGATAGGTTGCCTTTACTTATAACGATCGAGCACAATCTTCTATACGTAGACTTGTTTCTCAATTGGCTCGTATCTATCTCCATTCGTTGTCCTCCAGATCCAGTCTCTCCTCAAGACAAGATCCAATAACAGAGCCACACAACTCCTGGGATCTCACACCGAGAATACCATGTATCATTATGGTGGTTGTCCCTACTCACTGTCCGTGAATCGAGTGTGAAACTCCGATTGGTTCGTGGAGGTCGTTCATTGGTTCAGTGATCGTTGTATTCGTTGTGTTCGTGTTGGTGATTAGTCGTTGCCATAGATACTTAAGTGAATGACCATATGCGACTAAAGAAACACTTGTTAAACCTCAAATTATTTACAGATATAAACGAAGGAGCAAGAAGGGAAATTATCAACAAGATAATGTGGCAGAAGGAGAGGAAAACGGTTAGAGACCACAAACCATTATAAGAAGGACAACAAAGGGGAAAGTGGAAAATCAAGGAATATTTTGGGTAAAGGCTGAGTGTGGCTTTTGCAGGAGAGAACCACCAGCTCTCTCAAATGTGCTGGTTTATTTTTCCTATTTTGGTTAATCATCTTGTCTTCCTTAGGATGAATGTCTGCTAGTTTTGGGAATGTTATTTTGTCATTTCGATGTACTGCTGAATGATCTTTTCAGTTGTATTTATAAATAAATACATATCAGCCATATTGCTCTGTTTCTTCTTGTTTTTCTTTGTTGGGTTATTGGACGTAGTGAAGAAGCTAACAAGTAGTATCAAAGCCTGCTTCATCCTGAGGCAAACGAGAGCTATGGCTCAGAAGCAGATTGAGAAAAGAATGGAGAAGAATGAGAAGAAGATCTTGAAAATGAAGGGGATGCTGATGGGATTATGTAAAAATATCGAGAAGCTCACTGAAGAGATGAGAAAAAGTAACTCCATCTGGAAGGCTGAGGAATCAGGGACTACTGACGCCTCTCGTTTGAAGCTGAAGGGGAAGATAGAATAGTCTGACTCGACACCATACACCGATATAGAAGGACCTAATAAGAGCAAGTACAACAGGCTGGAAATACCTGTCTCCGTAGGGGAAAACCCGAAGTCATGGTTGTATAGGGCAGAGCACTACTTCGAGATTCATGAGCTTTCATACCCGGAGAAAGTGAAGATAGTTGTAATTAGCTTTGGACCAGACGAGGTTGACTGGTTTGGTTGGAGTCACAACAGGAAGGCGATCACTATGTGGGAGGAATTGAAGAGAAGAATGTTTGAATATTTCAGACCTACCGAAGAAGGAAGCTTGAGCGCAAGGTTGTTGAGAATACGGCAAGAAGGATCATACACAGACTATGTGAAGAATTTTGTGACGTGCTCGGTGTCACAATCGCTCTTTCGGAAGCTTCTCTTAGCAATTTTGCGGCACTTGTTCCCGCTCACGAACAAGTCAGCCAACTCGAATACGGACTGCCGATGGCACACCGCGAGTGCCTCTCGCAACCTCCATCCCCGTTTTAGGGAAACGGTTTTTAGAAACGGGTTTGAAGAAAAGGTTTTCGTAAGAAGTTCTTATGAGTGTGAAATAAAGAAAGAAAGATTGTATTAGAACTAGAAAAGAAATAAGCAACAACAACAGCTTTATAGAGTACT
>NW_024064093.1:0-1120 GCF_009727055.1 Benincasa hispida | reverse complement strand
AAATGCTCTAGCTCCTAGTTTTAGAACGCATGCGATGTATGCGGTGATGTCTATAGGACTTATGTCTAAGCCTCTATTCTTGTCTATGCAATGATAAATGACACACACATACCCAAAGCGACCACATACTACCATAACCTATTTCTAGGGTGCATGCGATGCATGTTAGCAAACAGAGCTTATCTCTAAGTCTCTATCTCTTACTTATACATATCTAATCTTGTTTTCTCAAGTCTAGATTCTAACCTAGCTCTCTCAAGTCTAGGTTCTTTCTTTAGATCTCTCTCGAGTAGCTCTAAAGGGGTGATGGACACATACAAAAGACAAGATGATCGTATACAATGAAGATCTTAGGTCAAGCTAACTTAGTGCTTCTCAACTCATTCGAAAGTTTAGTTACTCGTGCGTAATGTAAAGAGAGTGAACAGATATAGAGATGCAGGTTCCATTCTATAAATGAAATCGAAATACAGAATGACAATGGGAAATAAAGATAGGGAGCCTGGTAGCAATTTCTTGCTTCCCAAGGCTTTTACATTGGGTTTCTCTACTCTGCTCAAAGAATATTCTTGCTTTCACAAGAATCTGTCCTCTCTCCGTTCTCCACGCTTCCTGGCACTCTCTCGAGCTGACCAGGAACAATCTTTCGACGCCTTCTCTCTTATCTCGCCTCCGCCTTCTAAGTGTAAGAAAACTATGAATAAAGGCTAACTATCTTCTGTATGGTGAACTCTCTATATGGCTCAGCTGGAATAAAATCGAACTTCTTTAACGAAGGTGGCCTTCGGTATTTATTGAGCTTCAGGGTGAAGAGCTTTTTCTCTCAAATGATTGCACTGATGGGATGTCATTAATGTTGGGTTTTATGTCCTAAAACTCGTGGTTTGTAAACATTAGAACTTATTCTGAGAATTCGATAAAGTTGTTGTTGAATATATTGTTTTTAAGAAATTCAATAAACCTAAGTCCCTTGACTATTATATGAGTACTTGAACTTTATGTGGAGACGTACAAGTAGATTAGGTTTGTGTAAATAGTCAAAATAATCTATAGTATATGAATAAGGTTTGGTACCTTATTCTGGTAACACTATTGGATGCGGCCTACTCTGTAGTTGTTA
>NW_024064092.1:0-3502 GCF_009727055.1 Benincasa hispida | reverse complement strand
TTATAAGATATAACAAATGCATGTCACATGCTTTTCCTATGGTGGGGTTTTAAAACTATATGGCATACTATATGCACACATAATCAAACAACATTATACATCACATGCATAATAGGTAAACAACACTAAAGAGGACTGATTTTGGCTTTAAAAACAAACAAATAACTAATTTATTACAAAATTAAGCAACCAGCATCCTAGAATCGGCTTTAAACACTTTGAACCATCTTGAACCGGCCAAAAAACTCTCGAACTAGCCCAAAAGCTCCCGAACTGGCCCAAAAACTCCAAAAACCAAGTTGAACCGGTCAAACCAGCTCAACCAGGTCAAACAGACCGGTCTAGACCATCTGGACCAGCTGGTCGACGTTCGCTAGCATGGTCAACAGAAGTGCGGGCAGGTCGAGTGAACGGAAAGTGGGTCGCAGGTCACAGGTGAATGACGCACGTGAGGCAGCTTCGAGCGGATCAGACCGGATTGGGTCGCGAGTCGCGGTCGAGCGAAGTGGAGCGACGGACGCTCGGGTCGGATCTGACCGGGCAGGCGTTCGAAGCCAGGCACGCGTGTAAGAGAATCCGGGTGGCGAACCGGGTTGGGTCGGGTCTGGGAGCCTTCTCTCGGGTCTAGTGGCCAAATTCGGGTCTATGAACAAATTTTCTCCATTTTTGTTGTTGTTCTCTTTCCCTGAATCAAGAAATTATAGCCTAATTTCAACTCTAATGACTCCAACAAATTTATAGATCCTTTTTCACACATTAATGCTCATAAACATGTGAGCAATTACAAATTTCCACAAGAAATTTAAAGAAAAACAATGCCAAAATCATAATAAGTCAGCTTTAGTCCATATTTCATTCAACACTTGAATAGATAGGAAAAAAACACCCACCAAAAGCAATTGAGCGTAATTCTAGCATGCTCTGATACCACATGATGGAACTCGAGATATATGCAGCGGAATTAGGATCTAATTACACTCTAATTGCTTTTAATTAAAAGGAAATTATGCATGCAATTGAAGGAAAAACAGTAATTAAAAAGGGATGAGATACAACCTTTGTAGCTCCCGAACAATGCTTTTCCTCATCGAATCTCGACTAGAACTCTTCCGGACCACCACTAGAGTGGACCTACTATCCTCTGGACTCAGAACCGGGTTGTGGGACCCGGTGGATGAAGAACCCTGAGAGAGTGAAAAGAGATGGAAAAAATGAATGAATTTGGGTTTTAGTTTGGGTTTTCTTTTTGAACTTCACACAAAGAAAAAAGGTTTTTTCCAGCCCAAATTTAAAACAAAATTGGCAAATTGTAAAAAGTCTTTAATTTAAAATCAAAAGCCCATTTTATAGAAAAACCATGCAACAATTACATGAACCAAATCCATAAAAACCCAACACCTATAATCCATTATCTTAGTGGGCTTAATGGCTCCACTATAAGCCAACACCTAGCCCACTATTTTGTTAATGGAATTATCCAACAAAAGTTTGGATTTTCCCACTAACTTTAGTCAAAGGGCAAAATAGTCATTTGGTCATAGTTAAACTTTGACCAAAAAGTCAACATTTTGACTTTTTATGATTTTTTTCGTGTTGACTAATTTTTACCTCTCGAGCATGAATCCGCATTCATTTTCTCGAAATTCAAATCACATTTGAATATAAGGTCGGTCAAAGTTTTACTTTTCAAAGTCAAAAGTTAACTCTTTGACTTTTTACATCTTTGACCATTTCTATTATTTCCGAGCTTCCGAATATGAACGTATTCATATTCTTGATATTTAAATCGCATTTAAATATTAAAGCTGTATCTCTAAACTGAAAAACCTGACACTATATCACATATACTTGTTAGTTTCTCTCTCTTCACCTAATTCAAACAATTTGAATCATTCTATCATGCTGTTCTAAGTTTATTCCATATGAGCTAGTAGGGAAACATAATGGACCTATAGATCATGGGCTCCAACGATCCGAGATTAGCTAGCTAAACTCTTAGACGGAGCTAATCAACATTCGTTAACTGATGGGCCATACCACTATAGTCCCGTAGTTGCACTCCCTTCACTATAGATATATTTGTGTCCATTTGATATGACCATGATTAGTAAGCTAATCCTTCATAGGTTGTTCGTAATCTCGGCTGGGTCATAAAAACCATTTTACCTCCAAGACTACATCTTGTTCCTTAGGTTCTATTGATCCTCTAATGAACAATTGGTTTAAGGTCCAACTATAAATAGAATTCCTCTCGAGCCAAGGAGAGTGTGGGGCCCCTTGTTCAAGACCTGGATTCAGTACTAAAGGGAACAACCTATCTACTATCCCTATAATGGATAGGAGTGAATTTCGTCTTGCACCCTATGTTCCCAGCTATCCACCCGATCTTACCACTGAAATGGGAGGCTTATTGGGCCATCGATGATGAGCTGCCCTCACCTATGCAGATCTAAGGATAATTCTGAGTGAACGGGAGTTCATAGTTAGCTCAGGATTAAGATTAAGTTACCTAGGTCATCAATTAATGAAATAGTCAGTTTTATACATAAAACGACATTTAGAACATAAAAAGTGACTATTTCATGGTTCAATCTATGCAAAACTCATTGCATAGGATTGCCCCTACAGATTAGATAGAAGTCTGCTCGCAAGGTAGATGGAATGCGTTGGCACCTCAAGAGAAGCAAACATGAACGCATACCTTGGAGTATCAATAAGATAAGGTGATGTTGACATTGTCCATACCATGGACAAAGGTGGCAGTGGGGCAAAATGCAATCATGAAGGCTATCGGCATTTAAGCTCTATAAATAGCACTTGGACCTTTACTTCAAAGCATCCAAGCTTCTGCCTTTAAAGCAGAATGCTTGCGATCATAGATGAAGAATGAGCGAGATTTTCTTTGAAGATTTCTTCACCTCCACAAACCATTTGCATGACGATTGGAGCTTTCGCAGGAGATAGAGCTCGAGAGAGACATCTCCACCATCCATCCATGGTGCCACCAACAGTCTTGATGCATTTCGGATGAAAGCAAGAGAATTGTTTTCATCGCACCTTCCATTTCTCCTCTTGCCCCCTGTATTGTATTACATTTTAACTTAAGATATTAGGACATTTTTGTAAACAATGCAATCTTAATTCCTTTTAGCATCATCTTCTTCATCTTCTTTTATCTTTATCATCGTTTACCTTCATCGTTTTAGTTATCAAAGGTAGGTCGCATACTCAATCGTGTGACCTAGACATAGACGCTATTGTTAGCAACCCACTGAGAGGTGTGCGTTATTGCGTGAGTATGGTTGAGTTTATTCTTCTCTGCGGTGTGAGGTATCTGACAATAATTCTGTAAGCAAAAACACTGATCGATGGGTTGTTTATATATTTGGCAGAGGTGGCTTGTCTATGGAGCTTAAATTAGCCGAAACGTATACAAACTGCCATTGAGAAGAGAAAGTGGTTCAAAATGTCTTTCTAGGGAACGCCATAAAGTAGAGTATGC